>NC_041389.1:293331369-293383364 GCF_002162155.2 Triticum dicoccoides
GATGGTGGAGGGGTGCCTGTGGAGGGGTGGTTGAATAGTAGCCGGTGGAGTAGCACACGGTGAAGGCTGGATGAACAGGAGCCCGTGGAGGCTGGAGGAGGTCGACGGTAGCCCGTGGAGGCTGGAGGAGGTTGGCGGTGGAGATTAATAGTATCCCGTGGAGTCCCGTTTTGCGGTACGCCACACCCCTCCTAATGAACAGGACCCCCGATTCGACCGTAGCGCTCCAATACAAGTCTGTTTCGTCCGTTTTGCGGTATGCCACACCCCCTGATCAACAGGACCCCGTTTCGACCATAGGAGGTCCGTTTCGTCCGTTTTGCGGTATGCCACACCCCTCCCGATCAATAGGACCCCCGTTTCGACCGTAGGAGGTCCGTTTCCTCCGTTTTGCAGTACGCCACACCCCTCCCGATGAACAGGATCCCGTTTCGAACGTGGCCGGTCGAACGCAAGGCCGTTTCCTCCGTTCTGCGGTACGCTAGGCCTCGTTTCCATCGCCTGTTCCGTCCAAGCCCTCCCAATGAACACGACGACGCATTCCATTCCGACCCAGCCGGTTGGCTCCCCATGAACACGATGACAACGCTGTTTCTCCATTCCGACCCAGCCATGTACACAAGCCCTGGCCGTATGTATGCGCGAGTAGGCGTTCGAGACCCCGCCCATATGTAGACATACGTGGCCGTATTTTCTTTCTTGCACCCTGGCCGTCGTACGTACGTGTACATGCTATGTGCGCGCCTCTACTACGAGACGTGCGCGCCTCTACAACGACCAGTATGTACGTACACGTTCGTGACCAGAATGACAATGCTACGTATGCTTCGACCAGGTGGGTCCCAGCAGTCAGGGGGGCGAATCATTTTTTTGCCCGGACGCACTTCCTTGCGTGCGAAGATGTAGCTGGGGGGTCCCAGCAGTCAGGGGGAAACTTTTTTCTCACGAAATACGGTGGCCCGTCCGGTGGGTCCCCGCTGTCAGGTGGAGGAATAATTATTTTGCACGTAATAAGGAGGCACTTCCTTACTGCGTCCGTGGACCCAGCTGTCAGCCTCTCCACGTACAGTACACGTCCGATGGAAGCCGTTCCTTGACCATGTTGACCACGCCGCGCCGAGGGCACCATGGCGGTGGACGATGGCGAGGCCTAGGAAGGGGACGACACGGAGGCGGGGAAGACGCGGCAGTGGATGCCCACGCGTAGAGGAGTATGAGGGTTCACTGGTTCGCTGCGGTGTGAGGCTGTTGTCGCCGCAGAATAACAGGGGGTGTGGGTGAGTAGAGGGATGGCCTGGCCAGCGGTGGGAGTAGTAGGTGGGGCGAGGCCTCCGCCGCATCGCAGCCGGCCATGGGAGGCAGGAGCACAAGGCACGACCGGTGCTGGTTTGGGCGGCTGGAGCAAGAAGACCAGAGGTTGGAGAAGCACTACGGCCATTGGATGGACATCGTACGGTCACTAGAGCTGGAATCATGCATATTGACTAAGTTGACAAAGCCCTCCATCCCCGTCAACTTAGTAGGCCCACAAGTCACCCTGCCACTATACTGGGTCCCAGCTAACAGGGGTAGTATTCATTTTTTGTGTGTAATAAGGAGGCAGTTCCTTGCGTGCGAAGATATAGCTGGTGGGTCCGAGTTGTCAGCGACGGTAACATTTTTTTCGCGAAATACAGAGACCCTTTCGGTGGGTCCCTGATGTCAGGTGGAGGAATCATTATTTTGCGCATAATAAGGAGGCATTTCCTTGTGTCCGGCCGTGGACCCAGCTGTCGGCCTCTCCACGTATAGTCCTCTTCAGATGCATGTCGGTCGTTGACCACATTGACCAGGCCGCGCTGAGAGCACCAGGGCGTTAGACGACGGCGAGGCCTAGGAAGGGAACGACACAGAGGCAGGGAAGAATCGGCAGTTGTTTCCCACGCGGAGGGGAGTACGACTGTACGAGGGTTTACTGGTTCGTCTGCCGTCGCCGGAGAATAACATCAGATGTGGGTGAGTAGAGGGATGGCTAGGCCAGCGATGGGAGTACGGTGGGGCAGTGAGGCCTACGCGGCAGCACAGCCGGCCGTGGGGAGGAGGGAGCAGGCAGTCCTGCCGGCGCTTGTTTGAGCGGCTGGATCAGGAAGAGCAGAGATTGAAGAAGCACGACGGCCGTTGGATGGACATCCAACAGTCACTGCTTGTGCGTCAAACTTTTTTTAGGAAAGCCTCAAATCTGTGGAAAACAACATACAATCCATCTGCCATTATTTCTAATAATTTACAGCCCATTTGCTAATTCTTAAGGTTTTTTTAGCCCATATTCTTTTTGTTAGCATTACAGCCCATATTGTGGCCATGGTTAAAAAATTATACGGAATTTTGCATATTTCGGTGCGGTCCGAACTGTTTTTAATCCTGAAATTTCGACTCACATTCAAACTGATTTAAAAAATAAATGTATATCAATATAAAATCCAACAAATTCTCCATGCATAAAAATTAATGTAATTTAAAATCTCGAAATGAAAAAAAAGATATTTGAAACTAATTGCTGGTTTGATGTGTTTAAAAAATGTAAATCCCATTTCTCATTACCGATGGGCCTTTTTCTCGGCCAGCCGAATGAAAGCTTGTAGGACCTTGAGAAGAGGTGTCTAGAGGGGGGGGTGATTAGACACTAAGTACCAAAGTTGCAGTTTTTAAGTTTCCTTAAGTTTAAGTGGAGTTTAGGCACAAGTTTAACATTCACAATACATATCAAGCAAGCATGCAAAGAGTATATGGGCAGCGGAAAGTAAAGCATGCAACTTGCAAGAATGTAAAGGGAGTGGTTTGGAGGATTCAAACGCAATTGGAGACACGGATGTTTTGGCGTGGTTCTGATAGGTGGTGATGGTACATCCACGTTGATGGAGACTTCAACCCACGAAGGGTAACGGTTGTGCGAGTCCACGGAGGGCTCCACCCACGGAGGGTCCACGAAGAAGCAACCTTGTCTATCCCACCATGGCCATCGCCCACGAAGGACTTGCCTCACTAGCGGTAGATCTTCATGAAGTAGGCGATCTCCTTTCCCTTACAAACTCCATGGTTCAACTCCACAATCTTGTTGGAGGCTCCCAAGAGATACCTAGCCAATCTAGGATACACCACTCTCCAAGAAGTAACAAATGGTGCGTTGATGATGAACTCCTTGCTCTTGTGCTTGAAATGATAGTCTCCCCAACACTCAACTCTCTCTCATAGGTTTTGGATCTGGTGGATAGAAGATTTGAGTGGAAAGAAACTTGGGGAAGGCTAGAGATCAAGATTCATATGGTAGGAATGGAATATCTTGGCCTCAACACATGAGTAGGTAGTTCTCTCTCAGAAAATGTATGCTGGCAGTGTAGGTTCAGTCTGATGGCTCTCTCCATGAATGAAGAGGAGGTGTAGGGGTATATATAGCCTCCACACAAAATCTAACCGTTACACACAATCTACGAAACTCGGTGGGACTGAATCATTAAACTCGGTCAGACCGATTTAGCAAATAATGTGACCGTTAGGATTTTCAGTGGGACCGAAATGCAACTCGGGGAGACCGATATGGTTAGGGTTAGGGCATAACGTAATCTCGGTAGGACCGATTACTCAAACTCGGCGTGACTGATTTTGGTAATAATCTTTCTAGAGAGTTGGTCAGGCAAACTCGGTTTGAACGATTACACAAACTTGGTGGGACCGATTTTGGTAATGAGTCAACAGAGAGTTTGCATTGTAATCTCGGTAGTACCGATTGCTCAAACTCGGTGAGACCGATTTTGATAATGGACATACACAGAGAGATGACAATCCCATCTCGGTGAGACCGAGATCCCTATCGGTGAGACCGATTTGCTTAGGGTTTGTGGCAGTGGCTAAGACATCTGAAATCGGTGGCGCCGGATGGAAAGAATCAGTGTGACCGATTTTGGCTTTGGGTTTAGGTCATTTATGGAAGTGGGAAAGTAGCTGAGGGTTTTGGAGCATATCACTAAGCACATGAAGCAAGAGGCTCATTAAGCAACACCTCATCCCTCCTTGATAGTATTGGCTATTCCTATAGACTCAATGTGATCTTGGATCACTAAAATCTAAAATGAAGAGTCTTGAGCTTGAAGCTTGAGCCAATCTTTGTCCTTAGCATCTTGAAGGAGTTCCCATATCCTTTAATCCATGCCACTCCATTGTTGAACTTATCTGAAACATACTAGATAAAAGTGTTAGTCCAACAAGAGATATGTTAGCATTAATTACCAAAACCACCTAGGGAGCACTTGTGCTTTCAATCTCCCCCTTTTTGGTAATTGATGGCAACATACATCAAAGCTTTAGATAAAGATATAAAGAGTAACAGGTAAAGCTTTGGAAAGACATGTAACAAACATAGGCTCCCCCTACATGTATGCAATCATGTGAATATGGAATATAGAAGCATGTGAGAGCATAAACATGATAGAGCAGGCAATGTGTTACATATATCTTGGTCATATGCATCAGAGCAAAGAATATTAAAGACAATACCTTCATGTTCATGAGTCCTTCTTGCAAACAATATGTACATAAGCAAGAGTTCCTCATACACATGATTGTGATGCATATACTTACCTTGTAGTCTTGAGTTGGCTTAGGATGGAATGAACCTGCGCAAACAAGGTTAGACAACACTGGTACATCTACTAGCCAGAGAAAACAGAAGAAACCACAAGAATACCAAGACTGGGATGACATGTAGAGAGTGAGTACTAAGTACCACATTGGATTAGACATGTCCCCAAGAGTAAAGATATGCAATGAATTTTAATGATTTCTTTCCCTTAGATGTCTTGCTCCCCCTGAATCTAACAGGGGATACTGGGAGAAGATAGGGAATAGAAAATCAGAGATGAAAAAAAAATCAGAGCTGAAAGATATAACAGATGAACAGAGCTAATGCATGCTAATGCAAATAAGCACAAAAGATCATATGAACATGTCTCTCCCCTCAAGAAGACATGTGGGCATCTCTCCTCTTGAACACCAAGCATCTGGGATCCTTGAGAAATACTTACTACTTTAAGTATTCTCTCCCCCTGGAGGTCTCTCTCTCCCTTTGAGGGTCTCTCTCCCCCTTTGAGGGTCTCTCTCCCCCTTTAGAAGGTGATATCTCTCTCCTTTGATGTGATCTCTTTTTAAATGATAAGCTTTGATGTTCTCTCTCTCCCCCTTTGACATCAATTTCCAAGAAGGGTTTTCTGGAATCCGTCGAATGGGTTTGGTCCTTGAGACACAACACAAAGCAATGATAAAAATGTGATGCTTGTAGAGGACAAGATTCATTGAGTGGAGCTGGATCAAAAGAATCATAGAATATGTGGCAAACTGTTTTTCCTGTTGTGAAACCGGTGGCACCGAGTGGTATTCTTCGGTGGGACCGAAAGGATTCGGTTGAACCGAAGATAACAAATCGGTGAAACTGAGTTCATCACAGCTCACTAGACTAGTAAGATCTCATAAAGATTTGCAAGGAATTTACTGAAAAGATATGCAAGGAATTGGGTGCAGAAAATGCAGAGCAAACAAAAAGAAATCTAGATGAATTTTTTTTTGAAAGGGGAAACAAATATGCATGTGAAAAATGCAAAAACACAGACAAGAACACAAGAGAACTTCATCTAGAGATGGTCGGCGACAAAGTCACCTATGTTAGAGTATATTAACTTAGGAGTCAAGTGAGATCACTTGATCATAGGTCATACTCATCGTTTCACCTCAAAATGAGGTTGCCATTTTTTGTTTAAGCATCTTGATGTATTCACATCTTGTCGAGTTGCTTTAGCTCATGACTTGGAGTAAAGCTTCTCTAAGATGGAATAACATACCTTGGTTGGTGGTGTTGTCCATGTAGTTGAACTTGTGTGGGTTGCTCAAGGTTGATGTAGCTCATCAAGAATTTGGAACACCACTTGGAATTTGAGTCCATCTACCTACATGGGTTAGTTCTTGCAAGGTAGAGCACTTGTGTATCCAAAAATGACAATCATGAAGCTCAACATAGAATTTTGTCAAAGGATATGTTTAAATGGTTCCGTGCTTCCTTGTCTTCAACCACCATAGTGTAGAGACTTGGTGATGTAGAGATTGCTCGAGATGTGAGTAGATTACAATCTCATGGAATTTGATTCCACCAAGTACCTACATGGGTTAGATAACATGCAAGATACAAATATATCCAAGACATAAGATTTTCATCATAAGAGAAATATCAAGGATTAGTCATAAGCTCATGTCTTGCATGTATCCAATGGAGTTTCTACTCCAAGTTTGAAGCATCAATGATGTTCAATTCTCCTCTTAACCTGCAAAACACTTTCTCATCAAGAGGTTTAGTGAATATATCCGCTAATTGCTTTTCGGTGCGAACATGCTTAAGATCAATGTCACCCTTAGCAACATGATCTCGAATGAAATGATGATGAACTTCAATATGCTTAGTTCGAGAATGTTGCACAGGATTATGACCAATTTTGATAGCACTTTCATTGTCACAAAGCAATGGAACATCTCTTACATATATTCCATAATCTTTAAGAGTTTGGGTCATCCAAAGTAATTGAGCACAACATGAACCAGCGGCAATATATTCAGCTTCGGCGGTGGAGAAGGATACCAAGTTTTGATTCTTGGAGGACCAAGACACAAGAGATCTACCAACAAATTGACAAGTACCCGAAGTGGATTTTCTATCAACCTTGTCTCCGGCATAGTCCGAGTCGGAATAGCCAACAAGATCGAAAGAGGCCCTCTTAGGATACCAAATGCCAAAGTTTGGTGTATGGATTAAGTATCTCACTATCCTTTTCATGGCCTTAAGATGACATTCCTTAGGAGTAGCTTGATATCGTGCACACATGCACACACTTAGCATGATATCGGGATGTGAAGCACATATATATAACAATGATCCAATCATAGAGCAATAAACCTTTTGATCAACCGGTTCACTATCTTTGGTCAAATCAATATGTCCACTAGTAGGCATGCGTGTAGACATACCTTTGCATTCTTGCATATTGAACTTCTTGAATAAGTCCTTGGTGTACTTTGTTTGAGAAACAAAGGTACCTTCCTTAGTTTGCTTGATTTGCAACCCAATCAAAGGTTCACTATCTTTGAAAGTGCGTTATATCGACTAGAGGGGGGGTGAATAGGCGATTTTTATGAATTCTTCACTGAGGAATTTGCCGGTGAGGAAATTCCTTAGCGAAGAACTACTTGCAGCGGAATAAGTACTCAGAGGTAAGCGTAACAGGATACAAGCATGGTCATCATGATGAAATGAAGACAAGCACAGAGTACAGAAAGCGTAATCACAGGATAACAAGATGAAGACAAACAGACTGAAGAAATTAAACTGAGGAAATTGAGAAAGTCTTCAGTCAAAGTCTTCAAACACAGATATGAACAACATTCAACACAGTAATGAGGAAATGAAAGAGTTGAGGAAATAGAACCAGTTAGTTGGCGAAGACAATGATTTGGTAAACCAGTTCCAACTGCTGTCTCAGTTGTACGTCTGGTTGGAGCGGCTGAGTATTTAAACTCGAGGACACGCAGTCCCGGACACCCAGTCACTGAGCCGCAACTCAGGACACCCAGTCCTCATCGTATTCTCCTTGAACTAAGACCATGCAGGCCTCTTCCAATCACTCGTGGTAAGTCTTCAGGTGACTTCCAAACCTTCACAGACTTGGTCACTCGGCAATCCACAATTCCTCTTGGATGCTCTAGACCTTGACGCCTAACCGTCTGGAAGAAGCACAGTCTTCAAAGGTAAAAAGCGTCGGATCCACGCAGGATCAATTTCTTCAGTGATGCTCAATCACTTTAGGTTTGTGGGGGTTTGGTTTTGGGATTTCCCTCACTTGATGATTTTCACTCAAAGTCCTCGGAGGATGGGTTGCTCTCAAATGACAAGTGTCAAGTTCTCTCGGAGCAGCCAACCAACTAGTGGTTGTAGGGGGCGGCTATTTATAGCCTAGGGAGCAGCCTGACATGATAAGACATAAATGCCCTTCAATGATATGACCGTTAGGTGGATAAGATATTTTGGGACAGCCGGCGCGCAGCACAGCAACGGTCGGAAATTTGACTCTCAAATTCCTCAGGGCTATCATGTTCCTCACTGTGTAGGCAATTTGCACTGGCGAATTCCTAACTCCTCAGTCAGAGCAAAGTCATCAGTGACCAGAAGAACTACGTCTCTGTCACTGAGGAAATTGACTGAACTATATGAGATTTCCAATGGCTTCACTCTAAGGGATTGGTAGGTGTAGGATTTTGAGTTGAGCATCACATGGAAAATTTTCCTTAGTATTTCCTCGACCCCCTTTAACAGTACGGTGTTTCCTATGACTCAAGAAAGAGAAAATGAAACTACGAAAACAAAAGTCTTCACGCTTCATGTTCCTCAAATGAATACCAAGTCTTCAAGGTCACACCAATTTCTTCACTTTCAAAGTCTTCAGAAAGTCTTCAGAATATCAAAGTCTTTAGTCGAAGAACTTCATTTTTAGGGGTTGGCTTTCTCTGTAAATATCAAACTCCTAATACATTTATAGACCTGTGTATACTCACAAACGCATGAGTCCCTTAACCTATAAGTCTTCAATACACCAAAATCACTAAGGGGCACTAGATGCACTTACAATCTCCCCCTTTTTGGTGATTGATGACAACATAGGTTAAGTTTTCAACGGGGATAAACATATGAAGTGTAAGTACTGATATTGAGGAATTATATTGCAAGATATAGAAGAACTCCCCCTGAAGATGTGCATAGTGAGGAATTTGCTTTTGAGGCAATGCACATTTGAAGAGTTGAATCATGGAGATCTCCCCCTATATCTTGTAATTTATACACACATTTGATATATAATATGAAGAATTTGAAATGCATGATGAAATATGGTGCCTGATGAGATTCAGCATGCGTGCAATAATATTAATGAGGAATAAGCATGCAGAATAGCACATCAAAAGTATCGAAGCTCAGTGCATCAAAAGCATCAGAGCACCGTCCAAAAGTATCAAGGCACCATCGGGTTTAAGATTACAACTCGATCCAATAAAAGTTTCGGAAGAACGAGAGTTGTAACTTAAAAAAACGCCCTTAATATAGACCCGCTTGAAGACTAACTCAGATTTCTCCCCCTTTGTCATCAAATGACCAAAAGGATTGAAACTAAGGACTAACGCCCCTGAAGAATTTCAAGTCGATGGAGGAGCGCCAGCATTGTAGGGGTTGTTTGTTGTAGTAGGGCCTGCCGCAGTGTCGTCCAAATCTTCATACTCATCAGTGTCGCGCGATGAAGAATAAGAGCTGGCCACCAGTGGAGGAACTTTGACCCTCTTGAATTTCTTCGGAGGAGGTGCAGACCAGTCAAATTCTTCCTTGAGACCCATAGTCTTCAGTTCTTCAGCGCTATAAACATGTGTAAGAATAGCCCAGGTGCGGTTGAGGGTTTCATGAAGGTAGTAGTGGTTCTTCTTCACGGCATTATGTGTTGAGGTCATGTTGTGAAGAATTGCACCAAACTGACGCTTCACCCATTTATGATTGCGATCATCCTTCTGATGAAGACTGAGGAGTAACTCACGGTCAGTCATCACCCTGGGTGTTGTGGCTTGAGGATTTTGCTTAGCTGAGGTATTTGTGGCAGTGTCATGTGTAGCAGAATCGTCATTGGTAGAATAAGATGTAGCCAGATGAAATTGACCATCCAATGGATGAGTGCCTTCATCGATCACAGCAGCTGCCTTGCCTTTATCATCAGATGATGAAACTGGTCGTTTGAGGACTTCAATGGGAGGCAAGTAGCTACCATGGTTCAGAGTGTCAGCCTTGTAATTCAGTGAAGATCTTGCCCTTATGAATCTCATAATCCAAGGCGCTAGGGCTTCAGCTCGAATGTTGACATGGCAACATTTGCCAGAGTCCTCATGAAGAAATCACGGAAGTTGACGGGAACGCCATGAATGATGTTGAAAAGCATATTCTTCATGATGCCAACGACTTCTTCATCATTTGAGTCGTGGCCCTTGATAGGACTCATTGTCTTCGTCAGAATGCGATAGACAGTCCGAGGCACATAGGGCAATTCCTTGACGAGGAATTTGGTTCACGGGGCCTGCCCTGGCTTAAGAGGCTTCATGAGTACTTGCATATAATGATTTGTCAGTTCAGGGTCGTTGTAGATGCAACGTGCGCTGTCATGGGGAGGATCAAGAGGAAGGACACGAAGCAATTCAGTTGCTGGTGCCTTATAATGAGTGTTTTCAGTCATCCAATCCAGCACCCATGAATTGACATCTTCAGCATCTCCGGTGATATGCAGTGTGGCGTAGAATTGAAGAATGAGTTCTTCATTCCAATCGCAAATGTCAGTGCAGAAATTCAGTAGTCCTGCGTCATGAATAACACTGAGGCCTGGCTCGAAGCACGGCAGAGATTCCATATCCACGTGAGGAATATCTTCATGATCGAAGATTTTGTCCTTGTCAAATAGCACTGAGGAATAGAAGTTGGCTTGACTAGCAGTCCAGAAACGCCTCTTCCTTATGCGAGCAGAGTCATATGGATTATAATCAGTGAAGAACACATGCTCAGAGAAGAAGTCTTCAGCCTTGAATTTTTGCTTGCTTGAGAACGGATTCTTCGGCTTGGGCGGAGGAGTGTCAGTGATTTGTAGCACAACCTTAGGAATCGTGATCTCAGGTTCTTCAGGCTGAGGAATTTCTGGTTCCTCTTCTTGTGCAACTTGAGGATCAGCAGCAGCAGGTTCTTCAGCACTAGCGGCTGGAATTTCTTCATGAACAGATGTCGTGGGATGAGTTTCTTCAGAGCCCATTTGAACTATTGTTGCCGGGGACTGAGGAATCTGTTGGATAGGTGTGAATGGAGGAGTATTGGGATGCCGACTTTCCCAAAAGTCATCATTCATCACTGGTGTAGTGCATCCAATATCCACATCTTCATCTTCATTTTCAATTTC
Organism: Triticum dicoccoides; assembly: GCF_002162155.2. Taxonomy (NCBI): domain Eukaryota; kingdom Viridiplantae; phylum Streptophyta; class Magnoliopsida; order Poales; family Poaceae; genus Triticum; species Triticum dicoccoides. The sequence goes on from NC_041389.1 coordinate 293,342,409, forward strand.
CTCAACACCAGCCTCTTCAGCTGTGAACTGAGGCATAGGTGAGGAAATGACTGGCATTGAAGGGATTGCGTCCTATTCAATTTCATCATCAAGCTGCTCTGACATAGCAGCAGAATGATTTTCTTCATCAGATCCGCTTGGGATCTTATAGTCTTCTCCATAAGGAACAGTTTCCTTTGATGACATGGAGGAAATTGGAACAACATCAATTGGATTTTCAAGCGAGCTGGTCATTGGCTTCATTTTCTTCGCAGCCGAAGAATTTGACGCAGCTGATGCCTTCCTTTTCTTCACTGCAGCTCGCTCTGCAGCCTTGGTCTTCTTCACTTCATAGGCAGAAGGAAGAATTGGAGTTGGTGTAGGCGCGGGAGGAGCTGAGGAATCTGGTTGATTTTCTTCAGGCGCAACTGATGCAGTTGCCCTGATCTCTTCAGTTTCTTCAGGCGCACCACTAGTGGATGCCCTGGCAATTTCTTCAGCGGCTGGAATGGAGTCATTAGCCCTGGAACTTGTATTTTCATCAGCAGGCTGAAAGTCATCTGTGGTGCTGGCATGTTCTTCAGCAGGCTGAGCAGAGTCTGCAGCCTGAGGATTTTCTTGTTGCAATGGGGCTGCAACAGTTGTCATTTTCTTTGTCAGGTTGACGAATCTCACTTTGGCTCCTTGCCAATCAGCATTGTATGCATCGAAGTCTTTGCTGAGGGCTTGGATTTCAGATTGAGCCTGGAGAAGTTCCTCAGGTGTCATTCTGACAACATTTTTCTTTAGGAGCTTCTCCTTCCTGTATTGAGCCTTCTTGATCTCACGTGCCTTCTCAAATTTCCATTTCTCTTGAGTAATGAAATGGGTCAGCATGTGACTTTGACCGGGAGTCAGAGGCAGATCAGGCATTGGAGTGTTTGGATCCTTGTGCCAGAGATCAATGTAATCGAGGATCTTCTTCGGATCCAAAAGCGGTGGCACAGATGTGCCTTTGGCTCTTGCGGCCTTCACTTGTCTATCTCTAATGATTTCTGCAAGTTCTTCATCAGAAGCTTCATCATCAGATGGCACTTGAAATGCAACATGTTTCTTCCTTGGACTTGGCCGAGGACCGCGTCCAGCTGTTGCTTTAGTCTTCAACAGAGTGGGACCTGATGAGGACATTGGTGCAGCTGAGGAACTTGCTGAGACACCAGAAGCAACAGAAAAGCCAGTAGTCCTTTGGCATGTAGCCAGATGCACAAGAGTTGAGGACTTTGGTGGAGCAGTAGCGGTCTGAGGAATTTGCCGTGAGGGCATAGCTGAGGAACTTGGCCGTGAGGGCGCTGTCGGTGAAGCACTTGGCTTGCGAGCAGGCTTCTTTGGCATTGATTTCCTCGGCTTGACAGAGGCCTCAGTAGCAGCAGCAGCAGCAGAATCCTCATTAAATTTCCTTACTGCCTCCTTGGCTTGTCGTGCCAATTTTGCTTGGCCCCTAGCCCATTCTTCAAGAAAGTCCTCACCACGCTTGATGCTGGTGGGATCAGCTACTTGGCCAGGTGCCAATGGAGCTCTTGGGCATGGAGGATTTAAAGCAAATTTCTTCATGTACTTTGGAGTAACATATCGATATTCCCTCCATTCTCTTGCCCATCTCCGTTCAATCCTCTGAATGCGCACTTTGCGCTGATTTTTGTTCTCTTTGCCAAATTTGGCTTCATCAGGTGTGCAATAATCCTTGTATATGTCATCAGGGATCTCGAAAGCAGTCATGACCTCAGGTTTCTTTTCAGTGAGAAGTTCATAGGCCGTCTTCTTGAAGAATTTGTGAAGATATACTCTGCTGATGATATGGCACGCAGTATCAATTGCATCAATCCAAAAACGCTGAGGCATTTTGTATTCATCAAGCATAGTGCGAGCCATCTCAATAAGAGTTCTGTTCTTGCGCTCCACGACGCCATTTTGCTGAGGAGTATAGGGAGCAGATAACTCATGAGTAATACCAAGTTCATCAAGATAGGCATCAAGACCGGAATTCTTGAACTCAGTTCCATTGTCACTTCTGATGTGCTTGATCTTCACACCAAAGTTGGTTGAAGCCCTCGACGAAAATCGTTTGAAGACTTCCTGCACTTCATGTTTGTAAGTAACAATGTGTACCCATGTATATCGAGATTAATCATCAACAATGACAAAACCATATAGAGATGCATCATTAGTGACTGCTGAGTAATGATTAGGTCCGAAGAGGTCCATGTGAAGCAATTCGAATGGACGAGTAGTGGTCATGATAGTCTTCGCTGGATGCTTGGCCTTGGTCATTTTTCCAGCTTCACAGGCTCCGCACAAGTGATCCTTGAGGAATTTGACATTTTCAATGCCAATGACATGCTTCTTCTTCACAAGCGTGTTCAAATTCCTCATGCCTGCGTGACCAAGTCGTCGATGCCATAGCCAGCCTTCTGAAGCTTTTGCAAGTAGACACACGGCTGGTTGTGGTCCTGTAGAGAAATCAACAATATACAGATCTCCCTTCCTAAAGCCTTCGAAGACTTTGGAATTGTCAGCTTCCATAATCACAACACAGCGATACTTGCCAAAGACAACAACCATATCAAGATCACAAAGCATTGAGACTGACATGAGATTGTATCCTAAGGACTCAACAAGCATGACTTTGTCCATGTGTTTATCCTTAGAGATTGCAACCTTACCAAGACCCAATACCTGACTTTTGCCTTTGTTAGCGAAGATGATATGCTTCAGAGGTGACGGTGATAAGGGAGCATCTATCAATAGATTCTTGTCACCAGTCATGTGATTCGTACATCCACTATCGAGGACCCATTCAGTAGTTTTGGGTTGATCATCCTGCAGATTGAATTAGTGTAGCTTACAATCTCATATGCTTCATCGGTGAAGAATATGATATCAAATTCATCAGATGAATTTCATCAAGTAGTAAACAGATATAGCAGTATTAGGACATGTGAAATGAAAGTTCATTTCATCATGATTCGCCTGCGTCATTTCAGGCAATTTCGTCAGGTCCCCAGCAAATTCTTTAGACGTTAAAGCACATCTGGAGACCTGACCCTGCAGAAGAGATTAGTTCTTTTTGTTCACCACCCACATCTGAAGGGTTGGCAAAGACATCATTCTGCGAGCACCATGCGAGAATGGTGGCAAAGATGCCAAACCATTTCATTTCACATAAGAGGGGTTAGGGTAAGCATATGAATAAGCAGAGAAATTCTTCGAGGACTTATGAACATAATGGTTTGAAGAATAATGCACATATTCATAGCCCTTAGCTCTACCCTGCGAGACAGAGTTGTTAGCATGATGATAATCATATGAGGACTTTGATCCTTTTGAGGAATTTGATCCATGTGAGGAATTTGGTCCGTATGAGGACTTGGATCCATATGAAGAAGTTGGTCCATATGAAGAATTTGATCTGGGGTTCCTGTTCTTCACCGGTGGTGTCATGAGGACATTCACCTGAAGACTTTCAACTAACTTTTGGGAACCCAGATTTTCTTCATAGGGGAACCGTTCCTGCACTTAGTGCCAACATATCTAGCAAATACTTCACCATTCTGATTTTTGAACAGTTTATAGTTGGAGTCAAATGACTCATCAGAAGAATGAGGAGATTCACATGTAAAGCCAGATAAGTTAGATGGATCAACTAGAGGTCCCTTTGTAGCAACCCATGAGGTTTTGGGGTACTGCTCAGGCTTCCAATATGTTCCATCAGCATTAAGTTTCCTCTCAAAGGCAATACCCTCTTTCCTAGGGTTTCTGTTCAGGATCTGCTTTTTAAGCACATCACATAGAGTCTGATGCCCTTTGAGGCTTTTGTACATGCCTGTTATGTACAATTCCTTCAGCCCTGCATTGTCAATGATACTAGCAATGTCCTCAGATGAGGAATTAGTGATAGCAGAGGCAGATGAAGAATTTGTAACAGTTGAAGCATTTGAACATTCAGGTGAAGAATTAGCAGATTCACGTTCAATGCACTTTAAGCATGGAGGAACAAATTCTTCCTGAGAAGCGCTGATTTGTTGAGAAAGTAATGAATCACGCTCCTTCTGAAGATCTTCATAACACACTCTTAGCTTTTCAAGATCTTCCTTTCTTTGAAGAGATTCAGAAGAAAGCTTCTCGTGATCTTGCTTTTCTTGAAGAAATTCATAAGAAAGTTTCTCATGATCAGATAAGAGAGTGTTATGATGACTTTGAAGGTTATCAAACCTAGACTGAAGTCTCTGAAGATTTTCAGTCAGGGCTTTAGTGCGATCCATTTCTTCACCCAACATATCATCACTTTTTTCTAGCATGTTTTGAACCTTTTCAAAAGCCCGTTGTTGTTTTACAGCAATCTTAGCAAGTTTAGAGTAGCTGGGCTTGAGATCCTCATCAGATTCATTTTCACTAGATTCAGAGGAGTTGTATTTGAGTACCTTAGCACCTTTCGCCATGAAGCAATAGGTGGGAGCATAGCCATCATTATCTTCGTCAGGCTTGTCGGTGGAGTCAATTTCTTCAGTGTTGAAGATGGACTTGCTGACAAAAGCAGTAGCGACAGCCAGACTCGCCACACCAGATTCAGATTCTTCAGACGCCTCCTCTTCCTCATTTTCCTCAGATTCAGCTTCAGAGTCCATTTCCTTGCCAATGAATGCCCGAGCCTTCTTGGAGCTGCTTTTCTTGTGAGATGAAGACTTTGAGGATTTTGATGACGAAGATTTTGACAATTTCTTCTTCTTCTTTGCATCATCAGAACTGTAATCCTTGTATTTCTTATTCTTCATTTCCTTTTCCCACTGCGGACAATCTTGGATATAGTGACCAGGTTTCTTGCATTTGTGGCACAGCCTTCTCTTATAGTCACTGGATGAGGAATCGCTGCTTCTTGAGGATTTTCCAAAGCGACCACGTCTTGAGAACTTCTGGAATTTCTTCAGGAGCAGTGCTAGCTCCTGGCTAAATTCTTCAGGATCACCAAGGCTACTACCAGAATCCTCATATTCAGAGTCAGACACAGCCTTGGCCTTTAGGGCACGTGGTTTGCCATAGTTTGAACCATAGAGATCTCTCTTTTCAGCAAGCTGGAACTCGTGAGTGTTTAGCCTTTCGAGGATATCGGCAGGATCAAGAGACTTGTAATCAGGACGTTCTTGTATCATCAGTCCCAGAGTATCAAATGAGGAATCAAGCGATCTCAACAGTTTCTTCACTACTTCATGATCAGTGATGTCAGTGGCACTGAGGGCTTGAAGCTCATTTGAGATGTCAGTGAGGCGATCAAAGGTTTGTTGGACATTTTCATTGTCGAGTCTTTTGAAGCGGTTGAAGAGATTCCGAAGAACATCAACTCGAGAGTCACGCTGAGTGGAGACTCCTTCATTTACTTTGGACAGCCTATCCCAGATAAGCTTAGCAGTTTCCAAAGCACTCACTATTCCATACTATCCTTTGCTCAGATGGCCATATATGATATTCTTCGCTTGAGAATCGAGTTGCTTGAATCTCCTCACATCGGTAGCATTCAGTGAGGGTGAGACAGAGGGAACACCATTTTCCACAACATACCAGAGATCGTTATCAATTGCCTCAAGATGCATTCGCATCTTGTTCTTCCAGTAGGGGTAGTCCGTCCCATCAAAGGTAGGACACCCAGCCGAGACCTTGATCATACCTGCGGTCGACATAACTAAAACTCCAGGCGGTTAAACCAAAATCACACAGAACAAGGGAGTACCTTGCTCTGATACCAATTGAAAGTGCGTTATATCGACTAGAGGGGGGTGAATAGGCGATTTTTATGAATTCTTCACTGAGGAATTTGCCGGTGAGGAAATTCCTTAGCGAAGAACTACTTGCAGCGGAATAAGTACTTAGAGGTAAGCGTAACAGGATACAAGCATGGTCATCATGATGAAATGAAGACAATCACAGAGTACAGAAAGCGTAATCACAGGATAACAAGATGAAGACCAACAGACTGAAGAAATTAAACTGAGGAAATTGAGAAAGTCTTCAGTCAAAGTCTTCAAACACAGATATGAACAACATTCAACACAGTAATGAGGAAATGAAAGAGTTGAGGAAATAGAACCAGTTAGTTGGTGCAGACAATGATTTGGTAAACTAGTTCCAACTGCTGTCTCAGTTGTACGTCTGGTTGGAGCGGCTGAGTATTTAAACTCGAGGACACGCAGTCCCGGACACCCAGTCACTGAGCCGCAACTCAGGACACCCAGTCCTCACCGTATTCTCCTTGAACTAAGACCACGCAGGCCTCGTCCAATCACTTGTGGTAAGTCTTCAGGTGACTTCCAAACCTTCACAGACTTGGTCACTCGGCAATCCACAATTCCTCTTGGATGCTCTAGACCTTGAGGCCTAACCGTCTAGAAGAAGCACAGTCTTCAAAGGTAAAAAACGTCGGATCCATGCAGGATCAATTTCTTCAGTGATGCTCAATCACTTTGGGTTTGTGGGGGTTTGGTTTTGGGATTTTCCTCACTTGATGATTTTTGCTCAAAGTCCTCGGAGGATGGGTCCTCTCAAATGACAAGTGTCAAGTTCTCTCGGAGCAGCCAACCAACTAGTGGTTGTAGGGGGCGGCTATTTATAGCCTAGGGAGCAGCCCGACATGATAAGACATAAATGCCCTTAAATGATATGACAGTTAGGTGGATAAGATATTTTGGGACAGCCGGCGCGCAGCACAACAACGGTCGGAAATTTGACTCTCAAATTCCTCAGGGCTATCATGTTCCTCACTGTGTAGGCAATTTGCACTGGCGAATTCCTAACTCCTCAGTCAGAGCAAAGTCATCAGTGACCAGAAGAACTGCGTCTCTGTCACTGAGGAAATTGACTGAACTGTATGAGATTTCCAATGGCTTCACTCGAAGGGATTGGTAGGTGTAGGATTTTGAGTTGAGCATCACATGGAAATTTTTCCTTAGTATTTCCTCGACCCCCTTTAACAGTACTGTGTTTCCTATGACTCAAGAAAGAGAAAATGAAACTATGAAAACAAAAGTCTTCACGCTTCATGTTCCTCAAATGAATACCAAATCTTCAAGGTCACACCAATTTCTTCACTTTCAAAGTCTTCAGAAAGTCTTCAGAATATCAAAGTCTTCAGTCAAAGAACTTCATTTTTAGGGGTCGACTTTCTCTGTAAATATCAAACTCCTCATAGACTTATAGACCTGTGTATACTCACAAACGCATCAGTCCCTTAACCTATAAGTCTTCAATACACCAAAATCACTAAGGGGCACTAGATGCACTTACAAGAAACAAAGGTACCTTCCTTAGTTTGCTTGATTTGCAACCCAAGGAAGAATTTGAGTTCACTCATCATAGACATCTCAAACTTATCCAACATTAGCTTCCCAAACTTCTCACTAAAATGAGGGTTAGTTGAACCAAATATAATATCATCAACATAGATTTGGCACACAAATAGTTCTCCATTAACCCTTTTAGTAAAAAGAGTAGAATCAATTTTCCCAATTTCAAAGCCTTTTTCAATAAGGAACTTGGTCAATCATTTATACCAAGCTCCAGGAGCTTGTTTAAGACCATGCATAAAGAGCTTTGTGAAGTTTGTAAACATGATTGGGTTTCTTAGGATTGACAAAGCCGGGAGGTTGCTTAACATAAACTTCCTCCTCTATTTCACCATTTAGAAAAGCACTTTTAATGTCCATTTGGTACAAGGTGATAGCATGATGATTAGCATAGGCAAGTAAGATGCGAATGGACTCAAGTCTAGCAACGGGGGCGTAAGTCTCACCATAGTCCATACCTTTGACTTGTGTGTAGCCTTGGGCGACGAGACGTGCTTTGTTGCAAACTACTTGTCCATCTTCATCTTGCTTGTTGCGAAACACCCATTTGGTACCGATGACATTGTGGTTGTTGTCGGGCTTCTCAACCAATGTCCAAACTTGATTCCTCTCAAAGTTATGTAGCTCTTCATGCATAGCATTTATCCAATCCGGATCTTCCAATGCTTCTTCAACCTTCATAGGTTCAATGCTAGAGATGAAAGAATAGTTTTCACAAAAGTTAGCTAAACAAGTTTTAGAGCGAGTGATTCTCCCGGTTTGAATATCATTGCAGATTTGCTCAACGGGATGATCTTTAGCAATTCTTGCTCGAACTCGTGAAAGCTTTTGCTTGGGTCTTTGTTGAACATCTTCTTCATCTTGTTCTTCTTCTTCTTGGCCTTCTTCATTGTTGGCGTTGTCGTTCTCTTGTCGTGGTGGAGAAGGAGGTTGTTGACGTTCGTCTTGATGCACTTCCTCATTTTCTTCATCTTGGTGTGTCCTACTTGTGGATGCTTCCGTATCAACTCTTGGTTCACCTTGTCGTGAATTTGAAGCTTCCACTTGGACGGACGAGGTACTCTCCTTGACCTCCGTTGGACGAACCTTGCCAATAGCCAAGTCTTGGATTGCTTCCAAAGGATCTTTGTCTCCTACATCAATTGACAATTTCTCTATTTGCGAGCTGTTAGATTCATCAAACTTCACATCTACCGTCTCTTCAACCTTTCAGGTGAAATTGTTGTAGACACGATAAGTGTGAGAGTTTGAGCCATAACCTAGTAGGAAACCTTCATGAGATTTAGGGGCAAATTTAGAGCGACGATGCTTATCGAGAATGTAGCACTTTGAGCCGAATACTCGAAAGTATCCAACTTGGGGTTTATTACCGGTGAGGAGCTTGTTTGTCGTCTTGCCGAGTAGCTTGTGAAGATACAAGCGATTTGTTGCATCACAAGCTGTCTCAACCGCTTCTGCCCAAAAGTGCTTCGGCGTCTTGTACTCATCAAGCATCGTTATCGCCATTTCGATGAGCGTCCGGTTCTTCCTCTCAACAACTCCGTTTTGTTGAGGTGTGTACGTAGCCGAGAACTCGTGTGAAATCCCTTCTTCGTCAAGAAAGGTGTCCACATTTGCGTTCTTGAACTCCGTTCTATTGTCGCTGCGAACCTTCTTGATCTTCACTTCAAATTGATTTTGAGCCTTCCTTGCGAAATTTTTGAAGATCTTTTGGACCTGCGATTTATCATCGAGAAAGAACACCCACGTAAATCTTGAAAAATCATCAACTATAACTAGACCAAAAGAATTTCCACCGAGACTCTTGTAAGAGTTGGGACCAAAGAGATCCATGTGAAGTAGCTCGAGTGGCCTCCGTGTGGTCATGATGTTCTTCACAGGATGCCTTCCTCCAACCTGTTTACCTGCCTGACAAGCACTGCAAAGTCTATCCTTATCAAATATGACATCGTTAACACCAAGGATATGATTTCCTTTAATAAGCTTCTCAAGGTTTCGCATACCAACGTGACGTAGTCTTCTATGCCATAACCAACCTTTTGAGGATTTAGCAATGAAGCAAGTTTTAGGTTGAGCCTTTTCAGTGAAATCAACAATGTATAGATCACCTCTACGCACACCGGTAAAGACCATTTTATGATTGTCTCGACGAAACACTTGGCAATCTATTTTGGTAAATAAGACATTGAAACCAAAATCAGCAAGTCTAGATACTGAAATTAAGTTGTATCCAAGAGATTCAACGAGCATGACATTTTGTATGGAGCTATCATGTGATATGGCCACCTTACCGAGGCCAACCACCTTACCCTTTGAGTTGTCACCGAAAGTGACATACTTTCGAGGACTATCATTATCAGCAAGCTCACGAAACATGTCTTTATCTCCGGTCATGTGATTGGTACATCCACTATAAAGAACCCATTCCTTTCCTCCTGACATGTATCCCCGAATATTTGCCATAAGACCAAAATGTCTCATTGCATCATCAAGATGGAAGTCACTATCATCATCCTCATCGTAGTATCCATGTTCAACATCATCATGTGGTGGATCAAGTCCTAGAGAGGGTAATTCGTTAGAGTGAGTTTGACAATGATCTTTCTTATGAATTTTTATAGCTTCGGAAATAATATCACTAATAATACCAACATTTCCTTTGGCACACATAAGGTTTGTAAGCTCAAATAGACGATCACCAAACATAGGATCACTAGAATTCATCTTACTCAAGGCAATACACTTATGGAGAATTTCATCAAGATTTTTCAAGGAATAATCTGGAAATCGTTCCTCAAGAAATTTCCATATGGTGTAGGCACACTTAAAAGTAGGCAAGCATCCAATCAAGTTTCTAGGCAATCCTCTAATGATAAGTTCGGCAGTTCTAAGATTCCTAATCATGTCAATTGACTCATCATGGGTAGGATGCATAGGATCAACATAAGGAGCACAAGGGCTAGCAATGTACTTGTTCAAATGATATTGATTGAAAATAACAAGCATCTCATTTTTCCACTCATGAAAAATACTCTCCATCAAGAATAGGCACTCTATGTCTAAGACTCCCAATAGTAGACTCATCCATCTTCCTCCAATGGTGATTAAACCAAAGCAATGGAGACCAATGCTCTGATACCACTTGTAGGACCTTGAGAAGAGGTGTCTAGAGGGGGGTGATTAGACACTTAAGTACCAAAGTTGCAGTTTTTAAGTTTCCTTAAGTTTAAGTGGAGTTTAGGCACAAGTTTAACATTCACAATACATATCAAGCAAGCATGCAAAGAGTATATGGGCAGCGGAAAGTAAAGCATGCAACTTGCAAGAATGTAAAGGGAAGGGTTTGGAGGATTCAAACGCAATTGGAGACACGGATGTTTTGGCGTGGTTCCGATAGGTGGTGCAATCGTACATCCACGTTGATGGAGACTTCAACCCACGAAGGATAACGGTTGCGCGAGTCCATGGAGGGCTCCACCCATGAAGGGTCCACGAAGAAGCAACCTTGTCTATCCCACCATGGCCATCGCCCACGAAGGACTTGCCTCACTAGCGGTAGATCTTCACGAAGTAGGCGATCTCCTTGCCCTTACAAACTCCTTGGTTCAACTCCACAATCTTGTTGGAGGCTCCCAAATGACACCTAGCCAATCTAGGAGACACCACTCTCCAAGAAGTAACAAATGGTGCGTTGATGATGAACTCCTTGCTCTTGTGCTTCAAATGATAGTCTCCCCAACACTGAACTCTCTCTCATAGGTTTTGGATCTGGTGGATAGAAGATTTGAGTGGAAAGCAACTTGGGGAAGGCTAGAGATCAAGATTCATATGGTAGGAATGGAATATCTTGGCCTCAACACAAGAGTAGGTAGTTCTCTCTCAGAAAATGTATGCTGGAAGTGTAGGTTCAGTCTGATGGCTCTCTCCACGAATGAAGAGGAGGTGGAGGGGTATATATAGCCTCCACACAAAATCTAACCGTTACACACAATCTACCAAACTCGGTGGGACCGAATCATTAAACTCGTTCAGACCGATTTAGCAAATAATGTGACCGTTAGGATTTTCAATGGGACCGAAATGCAACTCAGTGAGACCGATATGGTTAGGGTTAGGGCATAACGTAATCTTGGTAGGACCGATTACTCAAACTCGGTGCGACCGATTTTGGTAATAAGCTTTCCAGAGAGTTGGTCAGGCAAACTCAGTTTGACCGATTACACAAACTCGGGGGGACCGATTTTGGTAATGAGTCAACAGAGAGTTTGCATTGTAATCTCGGTAGTACCGATTGCTCAAACTCGGTGAGACCGATTTTGATAATGGTCATACACAGAGAGATTACAATCCCATCTCGGTGCGACCGAGATCCCTATCGGTGAGACTGATTTGCTTAGGGTTTGTGGCAGTGGCTAAGACATCTGAAATTGGTGGCGCCGGATAGAAAGAATTGGTGTGACCAATTTTGGCTTTGGGTTTAGGTCATTTGTGGAAGTGGGAAAGTAGCTGAGGGTTTTGGAGCATATCACTAAGCACATGAAGCAAGAGGCTCATTAAGCAACACCTCATCCCTCCTTGATAGTATTGGCTTTTCCTATAGACTCAATGTGATCTTGGATCACTAAAATGTAAAATGAAGAGTCTTGAGCTTGAAGCTTGAGCCAATCCTTTGTCCTTAGCATCTTGAAGGAGATCCCACATTCTTTAGTCCATGCCACTCCATTATTGAACTTATCTGAAACATACTAGATAAAAGTGTTAGTCCAACAAGAGATATGTTGACATTAATTACCAAAACCACCTAGGGAGCACTTGTGCTTTCAAAGCTCTCCTCATCTTGAAAGATTTGCAGCCCAACAGGCTTGACAAAGTGACTTGGCAAATCACAAAAAAACTGGGTTGTGGCCGTGGACCCAGCTGTCAGCCTCTCCATGTACAGTACTCTTTCGATGGAATGTCGTTGACCACATTGACCACGCCGCACCGAGAGCATCAAGGCGGTGGACGACGGTGAGGCCTAGGAAGGGGACGACGCGGAGCCGGGGAAGACGCGGCAGTAGATACCCACGCGGAGAGGAGTATGAGGGTTCACTGGTACGGCTGCGGTTGAGGCTGCCGTCGTTGCAGGGCCTGGCTAGCGGTGGGAGTAGTAGGGGGCGATGAGGCCTCAATGGCAGCACAGCCGGCCACTGGAGGCCGGAGCAGGCGGTCTCCCCGGCGCTGGTTTGGGTGGCTGGTGAAAGAAGAGCATCGACTGAAGAAGCAGTAGGACCGTTCGAATGGTTACTGCTGCTAGAATCGTTTGTTGACTAAGTTGACAAGCCCTGCGTACGTGTCAACTTAGTAGGCCCACAGGTCAGCCTCCCAACCGGTGCACCCCAGATGTCAGTGGGAGGAATCATTTTTTTTGCGTAATAAGGAGGCAGTTGATTGCGTGCGGCCAGGCCAGCGGAGGGAGTAGGGTGGGCCGGGGAAGCCTGCGCGGCATCACAGCGGGCCACAAGACGAGGGAGGAGGTCGTCCCGCCGGCGCTAGTTTAGGCGGCTGGAGCAGGAAGATCAGAGATTGAAGAAGCATGTCGGCCGTTGGATGGACATCCAACAATCACTACTGCTAGAATCGTGTGTTCACTGACAAAGCCTTGTGTAAACAAGTCTGCCTCGAAATCTGTGGCGTGTACAACCCATTTGCTATTATTTTTATAATTTTTACTCATTTCTAATTCATATGGAATTTATTGCAGCCCGTTTTCCATTTTTAGAATTGCTGGCCATTTTCTGGTCAGTACCAGGGTCAAAAAATTTAACTAAATATGTGGGAAATTTTGAAAATTCGCAAATTTTTGCTGGGGAACGAAATATTCTTAATCCATAAATTAATAGCCATACTAAAAAAATTTAAAAATAAATTAGTACTATGTCATTTTAAATCCAATGAAATACGTATCAGATATCAGGGAAGAACAAAAACAAAAAAAGAAACTAATATCCCATTTGCTATAATTTTTTGGTATTTTCAACCCCTTTTGATATTACTTTTAACACACATTGACCATACTCTTTGGCCAGGCTAGAATGCATCCCTCCTCATCTTGAAAGATTTGCAGCCCAGTAATTCGGAGAAAACAAATAGGCCTAGCTTGGGTATTCTTCAAAAAGAAATACTCAGCTACCTATTTTCCCAAAGAACTGGTGCATGAGCATTTAGCTTTATTTATTTATTTACTTATTTATGTTTAGGGGACCATGAGCATGTACCTGGGACGGATTCATGTGAGAGCCTCCCTTCCTGTTAATTATGGGCTTCTCTATTGGGCCTTCATCAGTGGCCTGCATGTTATCAACAAGTGGAAAATGTCTTCTGTATGAAAAAAAGTATTTCCGGACGGAGGGAGTATGAGCTACGTACGGTACGGGGCACTAAAGGATCGAACCGTGCAACGACTTCCAAAACATTGTGTTTGTCGTTCTAACAACACATTTATTCAACCAACAGACGAAATATACTACTGATTGTACATTGAAAACAGCATCAGCAACCAGGGTTGGGGGTGCAACAGAAGCAGTAAGCAGGCCAGAAGAGTGAAGACGCAGCTCTCTCTTCCAAACCAAACATCAGCCATCATTACAAAAGGGCTACCAAAAAAGAACAAGTGTATGCATCAAACTAAATAAAGATCCTACTACACCAAGTGTACGCATCTAACTAACTGGCTCAGTTAGACGTTACTATTTATTAAGCTGTGGTGATTGGCTAACGGCTTGAACCAGATGGGTGCTTGACGGGGGAAACTCCAGCTAGCAGGTCGAAGTCTGATACTTGCGACCCTCTCTCCTAGTTTGGGCTACAGAGCGTGGTGGCACATATCAGGGTATGGTGCATGCAGAGACGCATGGTACGTTGTGTACACACAGTTTTTCCTGATGAAGATAACCGCACTGCCATCATGATCCTTGCCGTTGGTTATCTCCTGGTTAATCGGATAATTCAGTCCGACAAACAGAGAGCGTGTACCAAGGCTACTTACCAGCCTCCAGTCAAAAATTCCTAAAGGCCCAGAGAAGTTGGGATCCTGCTCAAAGACCTTGCAGTGACTGTGATTGTATTCCGCGAAACAACACGTCTGGTACGTGCGAACAATCATCAATCTTTCGCCGTCGTCTAATCGAGCCAGGAACCACCTGCAACTGCCATGCCGCTTTTCTTTGAATTGTTCTGGTATTAGGAAGGGTAGGGACACCAGGCGGCCTACAACATCATATCAAGTTGGAGTCAAATAAAAAAGGGCTCTTGATTTAGTCAATCTTAAGAACACCATCTTATGGGCATGAACATTTTTCAGTAAATGTTGACAATAATATAAGCAAGCCATCATGATATCATAGGAAAGTAACATACTGCTGTAACAGCCGTTTGTAGCGATGACTGGAGTAGGCTAGCAATACGTCCAGCCATAGAAGGAGTCGACAGCGTAAATGAAGCCCTTGTATTCAATGGCATCAGAGAACCATGGAGGATGTATGATCCTGCGATGGACGTGCAGATTTATCCACTTACCGCAGTGACCTGTCAAATAGGCGAGACCGCGGTTGAAGAACGCAATTAGCCTGAAGTCTTTATAATTCGCAGATCTTGTGGGCACTTGGCAGATTACAACCTTGAGCAAATCAAACTTGGTATCATGTTGGCTACTATAAGATTCCGAGTATTCTGGGCCGCGGTACCAAAGGAGTGCAGTGTTAATCGAAAGAAGCGGGATCAATCGCCGGGTGTAGACCTCCACGAGCATCCAGCTTCTGCGACCGTCGACGAGCACCATCCAAGATGTGTTCATGCCGACCCAGTACATACCGTCAATGTAGTTGAGGCTAATGGGGATTGGATCACAGTCAAGGGGGTTGATACTCACCACCCTACGATTGCTATGCTGCGTGACACGCCATTTCTGAAGATCAGGCGGCATCAGCAAGCAAGGAGCTGGCTTAAAAAGCTCCGGCCTGAGGGCTTTGAGTAAACGGTACAGCCCCGATGAGCACGCGGCGAGCGGCATGGTACCGAGATTGTCCACATGCGAAACAATGAGCTTGATTACCTCTATGGGGAGCAAACTCCACCCACTCTTTCGGTGGACGCTGCTCGGTTCTACCATTGTTAGTGCTTGGGTTTCAGATGAGGGGGGGGGGAGTCCCTTAGCGGGGATGGAAGATTAGACGAGATTATGTGCGGACAAAGATGGAGAAGTGAATATGTGCTGCGGGAAGTGGACAGGTGATGATGACTACAACACGCCGCTTGACTTACGAGACACATACCAGCAGCGTAGGGTCATATAGATGCCAGACAACTTGCTTGAGTGATCACAGTACTGGTACTCCCTACAGTACCTACTACAGTACTATGCCCTAACTTGCTTGAGTAGAGTAGTAGAGTAGGACTCTGCTCTACTACTAGCACCAGAGGAGTAGTATATTCTAATCTAAAATAGTTACAAACTTCAATGCCCGAGCGTGGAATGACTATGAACCGTGCTCAAAGACCATGTCTACGTGGTGTTTGGACTTATATGCAAAAAATAGCAAGATGCCCGTGCATTGCATGGCACACCATCATCACCAACTCAGTTTTTCTCTACTCCTACTCCTATAAAAGACTAAGTTGGTGATGATGGAGGCGAGGAGGCGTGTTCAGCCGGGTGTGCAGCAGACGGTGCAACACTATCCGATTTTTTATAAAAAACAAAGAAGAGTAGTAGAGATAGAGACATAGGGAGGAGCACGAGGTTGTGGGTGATAAGGATGAATGAGGCAAGGCCTTATCTGTAAATGTGGAGATAGGTCCATGTATCTTTTGTAAAATTGTCAAAGTTGGCTTTCTATCCGTCAGATATAGATCGGACGGTCTATATTACAAGATGGCAGGCATACCATCATCACCAACTCGGTTTTCTATAAGAGTAGATATAGATAGATAGAGACTAGGGAGTACTAGTAAGGACACCATCTACTGCTTCATGTGCTACTCATGTGCTCCATTCGGCGGCCGCAACGTCCCCTACAGCCACTCCCTCATGCGCGCCATTCGGCGGGCGCTATTGACATTTGGGGAGCGCACTCTTGCGACTGCTGGTAGCCACGACTTCACCGACGACGACTTCTTTCCCGACCTCGGAAACCTCTTCCTCAACGACATGGGCGACAACCTCAACGCCAATGGTGCTGCTCCCATTGCACTGTATGTGTTTTTGTCCGTCCTATTCGAAATCATGGTAGAATTCATGTTTCTACTCTGTATCCTACTACTATGCTAGTCCACATGATTAGTTTCATATCTGTTATAGCCGTCATGATTTATTTTGTGCTTATCCGGATTAAATCTCGTAGTAACTTGCTCATATATTCAACTGGCGCAACGTCCCCTAAAGCCACTCCTGTTTCATGGATGGCCTGGTCGATGCCTCCAAGGAGCCCTTCGTCCACTGCTATGAGTGCCCGATGCTGTTTTTTGGCTCGCTAGCGGACATGGTGCGTCACCTCACGGATACGTGCAGCGGTCACCGCTAGCCCTTGGTGGAGAACATCAATTACGAGACGTGCTACCCGTTCACCATGCCGGAGTTGCTGGAGGATCACCGCTGCCTGCTAGTGTCGGAGGAGGACGACAGCATCTTCCTCTTGATCGTGGGCACCGGCGAGGCCCGCGCAGGCCGCCGCCCCGTCTCTGTAGTGTGCGTCAGGGGCGACGCCGCTGACGTTGGTCAGTGTTACTACCCCTCCGTGTCCCGTGGGCGGCGACACCGGCCTCATCCAACGGACATGGACTCTGGGGACCTGGGACTATCCCGCCGATGTGGACTTGGAAAACCCATGGCATCCTTTACCCGCCGACGCGGTGCACGGGGACTCCAAGGAGGTTCACCTGGATATACGCATTATCAAGTTAAATGTTGCTCATTAGTCTTTGCTCAATGTAATCCGCTGTCTAAGCATGTGGAGACCTCCATGCAGGATCTTGCTCTATTGGAGTATCGTGCATGAATAAAAGTGTATTCGTTTATGGTTTAGTCTAGAATCTTCCATGTATGAATTTTTACTATAGTACTCATGAAAGACTTACGATGAACCATTTCTTACATCTCCTATGCCCCCTTGCAAGTCATCCTGATTTAATCCCTCCGTCTAGGTGTATAAGGGCATGGTTAATATTACTTAATAGTATAGCCAACTGTTGACTATAAGAAAGTGCCATGTCATCTGTAGCCAACATGTATTACAATCGATACTCAAAAACTAATTCTTAAAGATCATTTCTTGCAAAGCACAATAAGTGTTATTTCTTCACAAGTTCTGGATGTAGGTTGAACAGTTGAACGCTTTTGTTTGCAAAAGATACCTTTTTATCAATTTCACCCAGATGTTTGTGAGCTCTAGAGATGAAATAATATCCGAAGAAACGTATCGATACCCGTTACACATGAGATGACCCCACATCCTTTGTCAAAATAAAAAACTCCCCGATCAATGCATTTCACTCTTCGGTGCAACGCATGGGCACCATACTACTATAGATTAGTACGACCAAAAATTGAACTAATATTGTATATAGTACGATAAATGCGGATGCATGTCACCTAAAATTATATCATTCAAAACTATGTTCAAATACAAATCCAACGATATAGTTTTTGTTGACATGCACTAACATTTTGTCAGTTAAATCTTCAGTAAAATTCAATGGGGGACTAATAAACCACGACCGATGTAGTACAAGTGTAGAGGGCGGCGCTGCACGGGAGTCTCACCTCTCACCCCGCTCGTGGCGCGGCAGTAAAGCCGTCGTATCACAAAACACAACCACTCCCAGTAATAAGTGGCCTGGTAAAATAAACGGACAAGCAACCATCACATCCCTCCGTCTTTTTTGCATTTCATCTCTCTGCATTTACTTTCTTCGGTTCATCTCGCACACTCGATCCCTAGATACTACTCCTAGGGCCAGTTCTTTTGGCGGCTTCCCCAGCTTTTCCCATAAGACTAGTCACAATGGAGAGTAACAATAAGGCGCCTCACTCATTTATTTGGGCTTCTAAACTACTACCCTATCCTGGTTTATTCCTCACCATTGTAATTTGTGCTAAATTTTGACCAAAGATTTAATGATAAAATGTTACTCCCTCCGTCTAGGTGTGTAAGTCATCTTACGAAAACCAAATAATCCCAAAACACTTAGGCGCGGTGCATTAACTTCTACCTCGTTTCTTGTTTCTTGACATATCAACCAATAAGAGATAAAGAGTGTGCATGCTTTTATTGACTTGAGATATCAAACACGACATGCAGTGGTTAGTTCATTGCATGTAATACTATTAATTAGCAAATAAACATTAACGTTTCTTGTTTTCTCCTCCTCCTTGGTCACGGTGCACAGCCTAAGATGACTTACTCACCTAGACGGATGGAGTAGTGCATGTGACATGCACTAACATTTCATTAGTTAAATTTATGATCAAAATTTGAGAGAGATTACAATGGGGACCAATAAACCAGGACGGAGGTAGTAGTTATGGGATTACTAATCTAGAAGCCTAAAAGAACTGGCCCCTGGTACTCCTACTAGTAGTAGTACTCAAGTTGGAATTCCAATTGCACGGCACAACTTGTTAGGCAAAAAATTCGATACAGGGTGTAGGAAGCGGTTTGGGAATTTGCATGCCTTTCCAACCAGTGAGATACTCCCTACAAAGTACGACAGAGAAATAACCACAGAGAAGGAAGCTAAAAGTAAACAATCAAACGAGCATTTTTGCATTTGTTTTGCATTGAATCGTTTCACAAGCTTGACTAGTGTTGTTTTTCTACTTTTACAAAAACTGCATCGTAATGTTAAAACGTGCATTTGCACGTACATAAGTAATAGTAGTACTCCCTCCGTCTAGGTGTATAAGTCTTCCCTCCTTCTTGGTCACGGTGCACAACCAAAGATGACTTATTGACTTGGACGGAGGGAGTAGCACAGTTTGTAAGCATATATCGAGAGAGACGTGTAGTGCGATAGTATATAGGAAAGTTTGTGCTATATGCACGTACTTGCAAAATGCGTACGAATACACAAGGTTTCCAAACTTTCCCTTTTACATAATTAAGGACGGTAAAAATTCCTGAACGTTCAGGATTTATCATTTGCATCCCAAAACTAATGAGATCGCCTTACGAAACAAAAATTATACTCCTCCTAAAAGCCACGGCGCTCGCAGGAGTGCTTGCGGCGTGCCACGAGTGCTCTGGTGCGCGGCCGTTTCCCGGCGCGCCGACACAACGCCTCTTCCTCAGCCTCGCAACTCGTGAGGTGCTGATTGGCGGCTTGCCGACAGGCGAGCGCGATCTCACTGGTGTGGTGATCCGGCGCCAACAGGTACTCCTCCTTGCTGGAAGCGCGCACCCGGTCCACGTACCGCCAAGCGTAGATGTGGCGCTTGGGCCCGACTGCACTCAGGGCGTTGGCACGGGCGTCCTCCACCACCCTCACGGCCCTCGCACGAGCCTTCTGCCAAAGAGCCAATTTCCTGACTCTCTCGGACGCGACATAGGCCTCCCAGGCAGCTTGTTCCGCGGTGCGCTTCTCTTCATCAGCCTTCTTCTCCGCCTCTATTTTGGCACGCTCTGCTGGAGGCAAAGCCTCCCACAAGGCGAAATCCATTTCTTTCCAAATCTCCTCAAGGCTGGGGGCTCAGCGGGCGCGGCGTTCTCCTCGTAGTGGGGAGCCAACGGGTTCTCCGACGCGCGTGCTAGCGAGATTGGGAACATTGACGCGTCCACCTCGACGCATCACGGCGAGGAGCGGAACACCGACGCGTCCTCCTCGACTAGTGGCGGTGAGGAACAGAAAGGCGACGCGTCGCATCGCGGCGAGGAGCAGAACACCAACGCGTCCTCCTCGACTAGTGGCGGCGAGGAACGGAACGGCGACGCGTCGCGTGGTGGCGAGGAGCGGAACACCGACGCGTACTACTCGACTAGTGGCGGCGAGGAACGGAACGGCGACGCGTGACCGTCCGCGTGGTGCAGCGAGGGGCTCCTAGGGCTTGGGAGGGGCGATGCCATGGTGGTCGACGTGAGAGGGAGGGGGAGGAGATAGTGATGAACGTGAACGTGAGGGGGAGGAGATAGCGATGTCGTCGGAGGCGCAGTATTTATAGCGAGCAATGGCACACCTACGTAAGATATGGACTGAGCTGCACTGACTTAACTGCAGGTCCAGTTGCGTCACTGACATGTGGGCCAGACCCCTATTGGGCCCATATGTCAGTGACACAATGCACCTGCAGTTAAGTAACAACTACGTGGGCATATTTGTTGTAGTAAATTACAGGGGAGGGAATGGGTGGAAATATTGCTGGTCACAATGGATTGGACGAGCGTGGGGGGAGAAGAGTCACGCATGCAGATTTTTTTCACACGGGGTGGAGTGGTGGGACCGCCAGAGGGAGGAGAGTTTACAAGGCATATTTTTTTCACACATGGAGAGGAAAAAATTTGGAGACGAACGGGCTTCCTACAGGTATGGGGAATGGTGCATAATAAGTCATCTTGCATGCCGGGCTAGGTATAGTCTCAAGTCATTAAAAACATACACGCCCCACACATGTTCATATTTCAAGGTGCACTAAATTATTGCATGCAATGATTAAGGCTGGCCATAATGGTGGTATCTTAGCTGGTATCATGAACACGGGAATAGCAATATTGCTGATGTGGCAAAGAATTAAAGAAGAGAGGGGGGGTTAGAGTAACTAGTGTTCATGCATGCATTGGTAAACACATTTTTTTGTGAAGAATGACAGCATTAGTTGAGAACTTTTGCAGACTTCAAAAACTATTCAACTGCCTCTACTATCTTGCTAAGAGTAAGTGAAAATTTTCAATCGAGCCCTTTAAACTAGAAGGGAGGTATTGGTACTCTAATAGCTAAGAGCATGGTTAATAATATAGGGAGGAAGCGGAGCTTAGGGTTTGCATTGCCGGTCTCTACATAGGTATTTCTCTTCATAATCCTGTAATTTTAGAGACTAATTGTGCTTTTGTGGTAGCGTCTCTTGCATTGGGGGACTATGACAGGTCTGCTATGCGTGACCTGAAGATGAAAGCGTTGAGCATCTCGAAGTTGATCAACAATCTTCAATTGTCAAAGATTAGCCGTTCGGCAAATAAGGTGGCACACTTAATCGCTAAGTATAGCTTTGACAATACTAGATTAGATGGTATTCTTGTAAATAATGTACCGCCCTGTGTGGTGAATATTGTATCGAATGAGTGTACTTGTGTGGCTGGTTAACTAATATAAGGTGGTGTCCAAAAAAAGTATAAATTTGGTCAAACACTTTGCAAACGGTTGACGGGAGTAAAAAGGACCAGAGGGAGTATCATGCATGCGGAGTAGGAAAAATATTGCTTGTCTAAAAAAAGGCAAAAAATTGCTCATTTATAGCCGGTTGAAGTCTCAAAGGGCTCGACCGCGAGGGAGGCGAAGGTCGTGGGAGGCGCGACGGTTGACGGAATTAAGTGAAGTTACATCCACGCGCCGGAATGGCGTGCGAACAGGCAGAAGCTATACCGTCAAGCCTACGATATGGGTCTAGTAGACATGACATCTAGTGGGTCCCGCATAGTTCTCGAGAACTCTTTGGTGGATTGCAGCCGTTTATCCACCAGGCAAGCCAGCAACCCCACGCCGTTCGCACGCCCTACTCGTCCCCGTCTTCTACCTTACAACAGTTCGCTCCCAGTCGTCCCATCCTTTCACATTAGTTCGCTCCTAGTTTTTTTTTGCGTGGTACAACAGTTCAACTTCTCCTAACCCTCCTACAAAATCCATGGCCTCCCAAATCTCCATGGTCGCCGCTGAGTACTAGTTTATAGCCACCACCGGCGATCAGTTCATTGTCATCTACACACCTGGATCCGCGACGGTGAAAGCATGGCTTGCTAACTTCCTACGCATGTTCAACAGTTCAACGGATGAGTGGGTCGCTGGGCTAGATGTTGAGTACACCCCAGTCCTGGGACGAGAGAAGGATCTAAATGACAAAGAGCGGAAGAAGCCCGCCGTGATCCAGGTTTGCATACATAACGTTTGCTTGGTCTACCACATATGCCATGCCGACGTTGAGTGCCAGGATTTTAAGAACTTCCTCAAGGACAAAAGAGTGAAATTCGTTACTGTAGGCTTTAAGAATGATAGGGATGTCCTGCGTCGGATAGGTCTCGTTGTAGGCTAGCCCTTCGATCTCCAGAAGGCAAGCCTGTTGTCCTCCTCTCAACCTTCAATGCTGACCCTGGCAGCAACCATGATTGATCCTTCGTACGCTAAACTGAAGAAACCTCATCACGAGTTTCATCATGCATGGGAGTCGAAGACATTAGATGAAGATCACATCATGTACGCAGCAATGGATGCCTACCTCTGTTTAAATATCTACAAGGTTTGGATGAAGAAGCAGAGGCTAGTGTCCGGTTCAAGCAAAGAAGCGTCGGCGAAGAGGAAGAGGAAGAGGGACGAGGACGAAGTCGAGGACGTGGACTCGGACTCCGAGTAGGTGGCAGTGTCGTCGCTCATGCTGGTTCTACTGCAGTGTGAAGCGGACTAGGTGCTTAGTTTATTTTCAAGGGTGTGTTGTGCTGAGGCCCCAGCAGAACTATCTTTATGTTCTTTCTCGTTATTTGAACTCTTTAGTATGTACAGTAGTACTAGTACTATGTCTTACTACTGTTCTTCTTGCACTTGGTACTACTCCTCGTATCTTCGTGTTCCTACTATACTTAATACGTCCATACTAGTAGTATAATTTGGGTCACTCGATTTGTGAAAGAAGTTCGACGAAGCGAAGGAATAAGACGGCAAAAGAGGTAGAAGAAGCCCTTCTAGACATCCATGTTGCATCAAACGGCTCACATGAGTCGACTGACCCAAATTGCTCCTTCAGTTTGCAGGATCCACGTGGCATTCAAGGTCTCGAAGGTAGATTCCACGTCCGCACTCGTTTTGCGGGCTCGATGCGCGCACGACCGTCTTCCGCCGCAACAGCCACCATGCGCGCCTCCTCCGCACGGGCGTAGACGACAATGACACGCTAGTTCCTCCTCGCCGGTGTGCTGGAGCACGCGCTCGTCCTCCTCTTTGTACGCTGCGTGTATAGACGCGGCTCCACCAGCTGCTCGCGTGCTTGGCAGCACGGCAGCATCGCGAGGAGGGACTGCAGATGACGTGAGTGGGCGAGCCTTCGGCTTCATGGCACAGGGATGGCGGGGACACGACGGTGACTGGCGAGAAATTGTTGGCCGGAGCAGGCGGGCGCCGGCATGCGCAACGGCGGCGGCGGCATATTGATGAGTGCGCGTGTGGGAGCTTACTTTAGTTTTATATAAGGTTGGTCAAACTTAAAAGAAAACCGTACTAGTACACATAAACATTAGCCTTAGGCGGCGCTTTTATTAGTTAGTACCACAGCCACGATAGGGAATCCTGTGCAAGCGCGTGAACCGCAGCCGCGCGGTCGATCGAATGGTGCGTCACCGTGTTGCGCTCGAAGGACATCCGCCGAACCTTTTTGTGTGTGTGAAAACAATCCTCGAATATTACTCAACTTTTTTTTCCTGGGAAAGTTCTTGACGCTGCAATATTTCCATATATTTGAATTTAGCTCCAGTTCGTGTTTATTTGGATTTGGACGTTTTAGGTGCACCCTAGTTTTTTAATACTAATTTTGTGTGTGTGACTGACAGAGAATGTGTGTATGTGTCCATATGTGTGTTGTGGCGGAAGGGCAATGTGGAGACAGTGTGCGTGTGATACAAACATAGAGAGTTGTGAATGTGCAAATGATCATGCATGAGTGAGACATAGACAGATGCCGATACGTTGTGTATACATGAGAGAACGGTCTTCTAGTTTACTTGTGTGTGTGTGTGAGAGAGAGAGAGAGAGGAGCATCCGTAACACAACAACCATCTCTCTCGATTCGTCTATCCCTCACACGATTGCATGCAACACATGCATCAATGCGCACATTTTGACACCCTCACCCGAGCCCTGCCCACCTCAAGGCCCGCACAATCTCTTCGTGAATACCCATTTCTCTCCTTAGGTTTGTTTTCTCTCAATATCTGACACACACACACACACACAGAGACACACGTGGCACAACACACACGCACACACACACACACACTCCCCCGAGCACACAATTCATCCCCATCCAAGGTTATACGGCGACCACACCGCACTAGAGAATGCGCGGTCATTTGGAAGCAGGGTGATGTGACGACGACTGACTGGCTCCTCCCCCCACCCTCTCTCTCTCTTGCACAAAATTACCAATCCCTTGATACGTCTCCGTCGTATCTATAATGTTTTATTGTTCCATGCCAATATTCTTCAACTTTCATATACTTTTGGCAACTTTTTATACTATTTTTTGGGACTAACATATTGATCCAGTGCCCAGTGCTAGTCCCTGTCTGTTGCATGTTTTATGTTTGGCAGAAACCCCATATCAAACAGAGTCCAAACGGGATTAAAATGGATGGAAAATGTTTTGGAATATTTATGATTTTTGGGAAGTAAAATCAACGCGAGACGGTGCCCGAGGGGGCCAGGAGATAGGGGGGCAAGCCCCAGGGAGGCAGGCGCGTCCTGGACTCTCCTGGCCCCCCCCGTAAGGTGGTTGACGCTCTTCTTTTGCCGCAAGAAAGCTAATTTTACGAGAAAAATCGGGGCGAAAGGTTGACCCCAATCGGAATTGCGGATCTCCGGATATTAAAGAAAGGTGAAGGGGTAGAATCTCAGAACGCAGAAACAGAGAGATAGATCCAATCTTGGAGGGGCTCTTGCCCCTCCCACGCCATGGGAGCCAAGGACCAGAGGGGAAACCCTTCTCCCATCTAGGGAGGAGCTCAAGGAAGAAGAAGAAGAAGGGGGGCTCTCTCCCCCTTGCTTCCGGTGGCGCCGGAACGCCGCGGGGGGCCATCATCATCACCGCGATCTTCACCAACACCGCCGTCATCTTCACCAAGATCTCCATCACCTTCCCCCGTCTATATCCAGCGGTCCACTCTCCCGCAACCCGCTGTACCCTCTACTTGAACATGGTTCTTTATGATTCATATTATTTTCGAATGATGTGTTGCCATCCTAGGATGTCCGAGTAGATTTCAATTGTCCTATCGGTGATTGATGAATTGCTATGATTGCTTTGAGTTGCATGTTTTATTATTGGTGCTGTCCTATTGTGCCCTCCGTGTCGCGCAAGCGTGAGGGATTACCGCTGTAGGGTTTGCAATATGTTTATGATTTGCTTATGGTGGGTGGCGTGAGTGACAGAAGCACAAACCCGACTAAGTAGGTGGTTTGCGCATAGGATAAAGGGGACTTGATACTTTAATGCTATGGTTGGGTTTTACCTTAATAAATCTTTAGTATTTGCGGATGCTTGCTAGAGTTCCAATCATAAGTGCATATGATCCAAGTAGAGAAAGTATGTTATCTTATGCCTCTCCCTAAAATAGAATTGCAATAGTGATTATCGGTCTAGTAACATAGTCAATTGCTTAGGGACAATTTCACAACTCCTACCGCCACTTTTCCACACTCGCTATACTTACTCTATTGAATCTTTATCTAAACAGCCCCTAGTTTGTATTTACGTGTTCTTTATTTTCTTGCAAACTTATCCTATCACGCCTACAAAGTACTTCTAGTTCATACTTATTCTAGGTAAAGCGAATGTCAAGCATGCGTAGAGTTGTATCGGTGGTCGATAGAACTTGAGGGAATATTTATTCTACCTTTAGCTCCTCGTTGGGTTCGACACTCTTACTTATCGAAAACTGTTGCGATCCCCTACACTTGCGGGTTATCAAGACCTTTTTCTGGCGCCGTTGCCGGGGAGTCATAGAATGGGGTGAATATTCTCGTGTGCTTGTTTGATTTATCACTGAGTAATTTTTATTTGCTGTTCTAAGTTGTTCTCTATCTTTAGTTATGGATATGGAACATGTAATACCAAAAAAAATTAGGTGAACTTGCTACTCATGGAGATGGGGTAACTCCTAAAACCCTCGATTCTCATTATGTGAAAGATATTATGTACTAATTTGATAATCCTGAGAAAACCCCATTCAACTTTATAATGGGAGACACGTTGGATCAACAAGAATACTTTAGGGATTATCGCTTGACACAAAAAGGGAAACTATTATGGGCTCAAATTCAAATGTTGAAGTGGTATGCTAGGCAACTATGCTTGAGATATGATATTACTTGTTGCTCTAGGATGAAGGCTCCACACCTTCCCTTTTCATGCAAATTTAATGATAATGAAACCTTAGCTTCTTATGCTAATTGTATCTATGATTACTATGATGTGGAACAAATAGAAGAATTTATTGCTTTTAAGGCTGCTTATGAAATTGAATCTTTGTTTGAAAAGAATGAAGCTTTTGATGATGATGTTTATAGGCCTAAAAATCTTGCTATACTTAGATATTGCTATGAAAATTATGAATACAATTACAATATTAATGCATTTATTGAGAAAGTCTCCACTATCCAAGAAGAGATTAATATTTTGCAGGAAGCTATGGAAGAAGAAATTGATGAAACTGTGAGCTCATTGGATGAAAAAGATGATGAGGGGAGCGAAGAACAAAAGGAGGAAGAGCGGATTGATCACTCGTGCCCACCTTCTAATGAGAGTAACTCTTCAACTCATACATTGTTTAATTCCCCTTGGTGCTTACCGAAGGATGATTGCTATGATCCCTTGAATTTGTTTGAAATATCCCTTTTTGATGATGCTTGCTATGCTTGTGGCCAAGATGCCAATATGAATTGTTCTTGTGGAGATGAACTTGCTATAGTTCCTTATGTTAAACATGAAATTGTTGCTATTGCACCCACGCATGATAGTCCTGTTATCTTTTTGAATTCTCCCGACTACACTATATCAGAGAAGTTTGTGCTTATTAAGGATTATATTGATGGGTTGCCTTTTACCATTGCACATGATAATTTTGACGAATGTAATATGCATGTGCTTGCTGCTCCTACTTGCAATTATTATGAGAGAGGAACTATATCTCCACCTCTCTATGTTTCCCATACGATAAAATTGCAAGAAATTGTTTATGCATTGGCCTTTACTTGGTGTGCACGAATTGTTCTTTTATGACATGCCGATGCATAGGAAGAGATTTAGACATCGTCATTGCTTGATATATGTTACTTTGTGCTCACTACTAAATTACAAATCATTGTTAATTAAAATTGGCTTTGATATACCTTGGGATCCGGGTGGATTCATTACTTGAGCAGTATATGCCTAGCTTAATGGCTTTAAAGAAAGCGCTGCCAGGGAGACAACCCGGAAGTTTTAGAGAGTCATTTATTTCTGTTGAGTGCTTTCATATAGTTTCAAAACAAAAAAAATAAGGAAGGGAACCTAAAAACTTTTCAAAAAGGAAAGTGAAAGTGAGAAAGACAAGCATTGTTGAGGTGGGAGCTAGCCTTGAACTTTGTTCATGCTCACAAAAACTTTGTGAATCTTGATTACAGAAACTTATGAACAAAAATAATTATCCCCTTGTATAATTCCATTGTATTATAAAAATAATGTGCCAAGGTTTGCCTTTAGGATGCTTACAATGCTTGTTGGTTTGTACGGTGCAGGACAGAAACTTTGGCTGTAGTGCGCGATTATACAGTTTTTACTAGAATGTCATTTGGTTCTGATTCTTTTTGCACTGTCTTTATATACAACTTGTTTATTTTTCCTAATTTTGGTAGAAATTTTTTGGGGTAGCAGAAGTATGGTGGATGTTCAGATTTCTACAGACTGTTCTGTTTTTGATAGATTCTGTTTTTGATGCATAGTTTGCTTGTTTTGATGAATCTATCAATTTATATCAGTGAATTAAGCCATGAAAAAGTTATGTTACAGTAGACACAATGCAAAAACAAAATATGAATTGGTTTGCAACAGTACTTAGAGTGGTGATTTGCTTTATTATACTAACAGATCTTACCGAGTTTTTCGTTGAAGTTTTGTGTGGATGAAGTGTCTAAATGAGGAGGTCTCGATATGAGGAAAAGGAAGAGAGGCAAGAGCTCAAGCTTGGGGATTCCCAAGGCACCCCAAGTAAATATTCAAGGAGACTCAAGCGTCTAAGCTTGGGGATGCCCCAGAAGGCATCCCCTCTTTCTTCAACAAGTATCGGTATGTTTTCGTATTCGCTTCATTTATGCATTATGTGCAACCTTGGAGCGTCTGTTGCATTTAGTTTTCATTTTCCTTTTAAGAACCATGCTAGTATGAGACTGTCCTTGGTTGATTTATAGAATTCTCATTGCACTTCACTTAAATATTTTGAGTATGGCTTTATAGAATGCTTCACGTGCTTCGCTTATATCATTTGAAGTTTGGATTGCCTGTTTCTCTTCACATAGAAAACCGCCATTTGTAGAGTGCTCTTTTGCTTCACTTATATTTGTTAGAGCATGGGCATATCTTTTGTAGAAAGAAGTAAACTCTCTTGCTTCACTTATATCTATTTAGAGAGATGACAGGAATTGGTCATTCACATGGTTAGTCATAAAATCCTACATAAAGTTGTAGATCGCTGAATATGATATGTTTGATTCCTCGCAATAGTTTTGCGATATAAAGATGGTGATATTAGAGTCATGCTAGTGGGTGGTTGTGGATTGTAGAGAAATTTGTGTTGAGGTTTGCAAGTCCCGTAGCATGCACGTATGGTAACCGTTGTGTGACAAATTTGAAGCATGGGGTGTTTCTTTGATTGTCTTCCTTATGAGTGGCGGTCGGGGATGAGCGATGATCATTTCCTACCAATCTATCCCCCTAGGGGCATGCATAGTAGTACTTTCCTTCAAGGTCTAATAAACTTTTGCAATAAGTATATGAGTTCTTTATGACTAATGTGAGTCCATGGATGATACGCACTTCTACCTTTCCATCATTGCTAGCCTATTCGGTACCGTGCATTGCCCTTTCTCACCTCGAGAGTTGGTGCAAACTTCGTCGGTGCATCCAAACCCCGTGATACAATACGCTCTATCACACATAAGCCTCATTATATCTTCCTCAAAACAGCCACCATACCTACCTATTATGGCATTTCCATAGCCATTCTGAGATATATTGCCATGCAACTTCCATCGTCATCATATACATGACTTGAGCATTCGTTGTCATATTGCTTTGCATGATAGTAAGATAGCTAGCATGATGTTTTCATGGCTTGTCCGTTTTTGATGCCATTGCTATGCTAGATCATTGCACATCCCGGTACACCACCGGAGGCATTCATATAGAGTCATATCTTTGTTCTAGTATCAAGTTGTAATATCGAGTTGTAAGTAAATAAAAGTGTGATGATCATCATTATAGAACATTTCCCCATAAAAAAAGAAAAAAAGGGAAAGGCCAAAGAAGCCTAAATAAAAAAGGGGGCCAAAGAAGCCCACCCAAAAAGAAAAAAAAGAAAAAAAGAAAAAAAGAGAAAAAGAAAAGGGGCAATGTTACTATCCTTTTTCCACACTTGTGCTTCAAAGTAGCACCATGTTCTTCATATAGAGAGTCTCTTATGTTGTCACTTTCATATACTAGTGGGAATTTACATTATAGAACTTGGCTTGTATATTCCTACAATGGGCTTCCTCAAATGCCCTAGATCTTCGTGAGCAAGCAAGTTAGATGGACACCCACTAGTTTCTTTTGTTGAGATTTCATACATTTATAGCTCTAGTGCATCCGTTGCATGGCAATCCCTACTCCTCGCATTGACATCAATTGATGGGCATCTCCATAGCCCGTTGATTAGCCGCGTCAATGTGAGACTTTCTCCCTTTTTGTCTTCTCCACATAAACCCCACCATCATATTCTATTCCACCTATAGTGCTATATCCATGCCTTGCGCTCATGTATTGCGTGAGGGTTGAAAAAGCTGAAGCGCGTTAAAAAGTATGAACCAATTGCTCGGCTTGTCATCGGGGTTGTGCATGATGGGAGCATTTTGTGTGACGAAAATGAAGCATGGCCAAACTGTATGATTTTGTAGGGATAAGCTTGCTTTGGCCTTGTTGTTTTGAAAGACATGATTGCTTTATTATTACGCTCGAAGTATTATTGATTTTATGTCAAATGATAGACTATTGCTTTGAATCACTCGTGTCTTAATATTCATGCCATCATTAGACATATGACCAAGATTATGCTAGGTAGCATTCCACATCAAAAATTATCTTTTTTATCATTTACCTACTCGAGGGCGAGCAGGAATTAAGCTTGGGGATGCTGATACATCTCTGTCATATCTATAATTTTTGATTGTTCCATGCCAATATTGTTCAACTTTCAAATACTTTTGGCAACTTTTTATACTATTCTTTGGGACTAACATATTGATCTAGTGCCCAGTGCCAGTTCCTGTCTGTTGCATGTTTTATGTTTCACAGAAATCCCATATCAAACAAAGTCCAAACGGGCCGGGATAAAAACGGACGGAGAATTATTTTGGAACTTTTATGATTTTTGGGAAGTAAAATCAACGCAAGACAGTGCCTGAGGGGGCCAGGAGAAAGGGGGCGCGCCCCAGGGAGGCAGGCGCCCCCTGGACTCTCCTGGGCCCCCCGTAAGGCGGTTGACGCTCTTCCTTTGCCGCAACAAAGCTAGTTTTACGAGAAAAATCTGGGCGAAAGATTCACCCCAATCGGAGTTACGGATCTCCGGATATTAAAGAAACGGTGAAGGGGTAGAATCTCAGAACACAGAAACAGAGAGATAGATCCAATCTCGGAGGGGCTCTCGCCCCTCCCACGCCATGGGAGCCAAGGACCAGAGGGGAAACCCCTCTCCCATCTAGGGAGGAGGTCAAGGAAGAAGAAGAAGAAGAAGAAGAAGAAGAAGAAGGGTGGCTCTCTCCCCCTTGCTTCTGGTTGCGCCAGAACGACGTCGGGGGCCATCATCATCACTGCGATCTTCACCAACACCGCCGTCACCTTCACCAACATCTCCATCACCTTCCCCATCTATATCCAGCGGTCCACTCTCCCACAACCCGTTGTACCCTCTACTTGAACATGGTGCTTTATGCTTCATATTATTTTCCAATGATGTGTTGCCATCCTATGATGTCTGAGTAGATTTTCGTTGTCCTATCGGTGGTTGATGAATTGCTATGATTGGTTTGAGTTGCATGTTTTATTATTGGTGCTATCCTATTGTGCCCTCCGTGTCGTGCAAGCGTGAGGGATTCCCGCTGTAGGGTTTGCAATATGTTTATAATTTGCTTATGGTGGGTGGCGTGAGTGACAGAAGCACAGACCCGACTAAGTAGGTTGTTTGCGTATGGGATAAAGGGGACTTGATACTTTAATGCTACGGTTGGGTTTTACCTTAATGAATCTTTAGTATTTGCAGATGCTTGCTAGAGTTCCAATCATAAGTGCATATGATCCAAGTAGAGAAAGTATGTTAGCTTATGCCTCTCCCTCAAATAGAATTGCAATTGTGATTACCGGTCTAGTAACGTAGTCAATTTCTTAGGGACAATTTCACAACTCCTACCACCACTTTTACACACTCGCTATACTTACTTTATTGCATCTTTATCTAAACAGCCCCTAGTTTGTATTTACGTGTTCTTTATTTTCTTGCAAACTTATCCTATCACACCTACAAAGTACTTCTAGTTTCATACTTGTTCTAGGTAAAGCGAACGTCAAGCGTGCGTAGAGTTGTATCGGTGGTCGATAGAACTTGAGGGAATATTTATTCTGCCTTTAGCTCCTCGTTGGGTTCGACACTCTTACTTATCGAAAACTGTTGCGACCCCCTACACTTGTGTGTTATCAAGACCTTTTTCTGGCGCTGTTGCCGGGGAGTCATAGCGTGGGGTGAATATTCTCATTTGTGCTTGTTTGCTTTATCACTAAGTAATTTTTATTTGCTGTTCTAAGTTGTTCTCTGTCTTTAGTTATGGATATGGACCACGAAATACCAAAAAATTAGGTGTACTTGCTACTCATGGAGATGGGGTAACTCCTAAAACCCTCGATCCTCATTATGTGAAAGATATTATGTACTACTTTCATAATCCTGAGAAAAACCCATTCAACTTTATAATGGGAGACATGTTGGATCAACGTGAATACTTTTGGGATAATCGCTTGACACGAAAAGGGAAACTATTATGGGATCAAATTCAAATGTTGAAGTGGTACGCTAGGCAACTATGCTTGAGATATGATATTACTTGTTGCTCTAGGATGAAGGCTCCACACCTTCCCTTTTCATGCAAATTTAATGATAATGAAACCTTAGCTTCTTATGGTAATGGTATCTATGATTACTATGATGTGGAACAAATAGAACAATTTATTGCTTTTAAGGCTGCTTATGAAATTGAATCTTTGTTTGAGAAGAATGAAGCTTTTGATGATGATGTTTATAGGCCTGAAAATCTTGCTATACTTAGATATTGCTATCAAAATTATGAATACAATTACAATATTAATGCATTTATTGAGAAAGTCTCCGCTGTCCAAGAAGAGACTAATATTTTGCAGGAAGCTATGGAAGAAGAAATTGATGAAACCGTGAGCTCATTGGATGAAAAAGATGATGAGGGGAGGGAAGAACAAAAGGAGGAAGAGAGGATTGATCCGGATGCACACGCATCTCACGTATATTACACGTCTCCATCTTTCTCACAGACCTAACTTCTTCCTCTCTCTTTCTCTCTCTATCTCTCTCTCTCTCTCTGTCTTGTTAGGTTTGTCTCCTACTCTCTCGTCCACATACATACAATCTTTCCCGCCCTATCTGCTCCATCTTCAATATCTCTCTCTGCGCATTTCATTCACACATTGGGATATGTCAAAATGTTGCTTCTATAATGGCTGATGTAGAGTTATGGTTGTTTTTGTTGCATCCTACCAAGTAATTACTATGAAATGCATTTAGATTCTCATTTGACTGGGATTATGTGAGTTTGAGCATGTTATGAAGTACTATAGACCTTGTATACATCTTGGGATTCAACAATAATTGTAACTATTGAGTTGTATAGACCATTACATTCGAAGTCAATAGCCTAATATATTTATTTCACAATTTCAACAAATGACTAGTTCACTACAAACTAAGAAAACAGATGTGTACTCCCTCCATTTTTATTTAAGTCCACGTATTAGCATTGGTCAAAGTCAAGTTTTGTAAACTCTCAGAAAGCTTATAACAAAAAATATTAACATATACAATAACAAATAAATACCATTAGATTCATTATTGAATGTGCTTTCACATCATACATATTTGTGATGGTAAATGTTTATATTTTTCTATAAAGTTGGTCAAACTTTAGGAAGTTTGACTTCGGTCAAACCTAATATGCAGAGTTTACTACTACTACTCGCTAGTTGCTTAGCCGAATTACTCAACACGCCACACGGGGAGTCCAGTGTCACAAAATTTTGAGGTCGGCGGGAAAATCTCCCGCGAACCTGATTCGAGCAGTGGGAAGTTACCATCATAGCCTTCGGAACAGGCCTACGGATGACGCTTGGTAGGGGGCTGTTTTCGTAACTTCAGGTTCACCCTACCCAGCCAACCCCACCCCGGCACCCAGAGTAGTACACCTAAATACTCCCCATTTTCTATCCCCACCGCAAAATAGACTTCTCCATGGCACCGCAGCCTTTGTGCTCCTCCCCTTTAGATCGGCACACTCGTCCACCGCAGCGCATCTGCCTCATCGACGACCTCGTACGCCACACTGGAGCCAGTCCACCGTCGTCATCGTACACAGAGCCTCTTCCCCGACATCGTCTTCCACGGTCTCGGATCTGCTTCCCGGAAGCCGACGCCAAGCGCACAAGTACCACCGTCATGGACAATGAACTTACT
This sequence comes from Triticum dicoccoides, assembly GCF_002162155.2. NCBI lineage: Eukaryota > Viridiplantae > Streptophyta > Magnoliopsida > Poales > Poaceae > Triticum > Triticum dicoccoides. The sequence goes on from NC_041389.1 coordinate 293,376,733, forward strand.
CCCATTGCTGACCATGACTCATAGAGGCCGCTGCGACCATCGTTCTCCTCCTCGATTGGTAATGTGTGTATTGAATCACTTAGCAGTACATGTGCAGTTCCAATTTTGTTCATACCTACCCTTCAAATTTCCTGGGTGCTATTGTTCCCGTAAAAGTAATTGGTTATAGCCTCCATTGTCCAGCAGAATATCAGCTTGTAATTGTGCGTCGCTCCTGTATTGCGCTGTGCTTGGGTAGGTTTTTCATCTGCAACCAGTAGTGTGGCAAATGATGGAATGGTTTTTAGAACTAGCATGATGCCCATGCGTTGCACGAATCGAGATGCATTTGTATGAGTAGTTTATCTTGTGGGAGAAAAGGATGAATGAGGGAATGCCTTATTTGCAAATCTGGAGAGGGGTATGGGTATCTTTTTGCAAAATTCCCATTTGTTTCCTTTCTATCTGTCAGATATAAATCGAACGACCTATATTGCAAGAAAAAAAGTATAGAGAAAAAAAGTAGACAGTAGAGAAGTAGAGATAAATATTAAATGTAAAATATAAAATAAATATAATAGTAGAGAAGAGAGTAGAGATAGCAGAGACATCGGGAAAGGATCGCGCGCGCGGGAAAAAGCGGCCGGGCGTGCGCTAGTTTTGGCACGCGGTGTCCGGTGCGCTTTATAAAATCCAACGCCCTCCCACCGCTCTGTGCCTTGCCATCGCTCTCTCCCCGCTCTGTGCCTCACCACCGCTCTCTCCCCGCTCTTTTTCGCCTCGCCGCCGCCGCGCCACCATGCCGCCGTGTCGCCGGGGAACTTGCGGATACCGCGGCGTCCGCGCGCGCCCCTCCGGCGGCTTCTCCGCCGAGATCCGGTTCCCTGGGGTGCGCCTCGGCCTCGACAATTTCGACACCGCCAACGAGGCCGCCCGCGCGTAAGACGCGGCGGCGTGGCGCATCCGGTGGCCTCATAAAACATTGAACTTCCCCAACGTACCGATGCGGGAGCCGGCGCAGGAGCTCGTGCCTCTGCCGGAACTTAGCACCGACGAGGATCGTCGTGACAACCGAAGGCAGGAGCACCGTCTTGGCATCGCTGAGATGGACGAGGAAGCCATGGCGCTGTGGCGCCAACACTTCCCGCAGGACACCATCAACGAGCGCGAGTTCTACGCGCAAAGGAGGGCGAAGAGGGATAAGAGGAGGGCGGAGTGAGCCGCCTATCACGAGGACAAGCGTAGGCGAAAAGCGGACGCTCAATTCAACACGAGGCTAGGATCAGCGTTGCCCTGGGAATCCGATGACGATCGGTATCTTCATGCCTATAGTCAGACGTCGGAGGAAGACATCACCAAGGAGGAGTCAAACAACGAGGAGGAGTTGAATTATCTTTTTTTATCTATCTATGATGAGAACTATCATATATTCTCTAGTCTCTGCTTCTCGATCTCAGCACTGTAAATGCTTTTTTAAAGCACCGCGCGTTGCGATTCTATTGGAGATGCTCTAACATGGTAGACGAGTGCTTTAATGTTGCCCACAAGATGCGCGAGTATTACTAGTAGTATATTTTTCTTGCCATGTTGAGATTTTAAAACCACGAGTGCGAACATGCAGAGGAGCAATGAAGACCAAACACGGGATATTCGGGACATCTTCAAGGAGTTTGGCAAGTTAAAGAGGAGCTGCACTGAACCTATAAAACGAGCTTTGGTAAGTAACACCCTTTCAATTACTTTCGTTTAGCCTTGTGTTCCTCGATGTGTATATGTTGTAGTTTCTGTTTCTCTTAAGCGTGGTGTTCTTCGATGTGTAATAATAAGAGTCTTAATCGTCCTAATGCTTTTGTTTTTAGCTTGATGTAGGAAGTAGGTGTTCTCACCTTGTAGTTTGTTTATATATTTTTTTTCCTTTTGAATTCACTTCTCCGAGTTCTGTTTATCTGGCTTCTACTAAATGGATCTAGGTTGCACTGAGTATTGATCTAAAAAAGAAGTAACTTCATGTTAGGATGCAGTTCCTGTGAGGGAAGTATGGTCAACCTCGAGATCATGTTTCCAAAATGAGGCTGGATTACACACAAGGTGCCAGTTCCCTAATGATGCTGGATTAGACACAAGGTGCAAATTCCCAGATTATGTTGGATTACACACAAGCCAGGTGGAGTCGTCAGCTGTTCGTGTCCTCGTGGCATTAGTAAAGGCTGAAAGAAAGTGTGCAACAGCCCTTGAGAATGTAGCTGAGTTCCTGAAGAAGCGAAAAGAGCAATCAGATGCTCTCTTCACCCAAGCCAAAGAAGAGATGGAAGAAGCCAGAAATAAGCTAGCAGAGGCAGAGCAGGCTAGGCGTCTCCTGCTATCTAAAACTATTGTCAATACAAAATTTCCTTCATAATAGCTAGGTTCAAATGTTTATCCAGTCAGCATGCCTGTTGTGATGTCCGTGCATCTACTGATGTGGCACAAAATGTTTTTTTTGGGTCATGTAATAACAACAATTACTTTCCAAACAATAACAGACGAAGCATTGGACATGGTATAGTTCACGCGCAAGCCCGACATTCCAAGTTCAACTTCCACATCAAACTCATGTTCACAGATATCTGCACATGCATACATAATGTCCACAACCATGATTCACTTCAAAGCCAAAAAATGTGAGGAGAGTTATAAATAAAAAAAACTTCTACTAGTTCCTGCTACTAGTGCGAGCACAACAAGTCAAGACCATGCGTAAATTAATTATATTTTAGTCATTTTTTGTGTTCTAAAATGCTTGCTGGCTCGCGGAAGGACATGTTGCCGGCACACGCGCGGATTCAATGAAGGCAGGCGGGGAAATCTTAAGCTGGTTGCACGCGGCGAGGAGGCATGCTTAGCCGGGCCTGCAGCAACTGCGGCCCTCTTGGCCGGCGCGCCGGTTCAATGCCTGCGCTATGAGAGGTCGCGTCCGTGTCAGAGCAATCATCCCTCCAGTCCTTTTTTGTTTGGGTATAACAAAATCTCGTTTTCCATTCACATTTTACAAGTAAATTCATGGACAAACTTTGCCCCAAAGTACGATGGGGACTAGTAAACCAGAATGGTAGTTTTTTAATCAAAGAAGGGTTTCCCCTTCCGATTTTCATTACTGAAAACCAGCATCTAAATCTAAACCATAGTATTTTCCATAGAATGACCAGGTTCAACATCTCGCAACATAAACCCATACAACCATACGCGAAGGAGGTACATAGTACTATGAATTCCATTTTCGCTCCATACCAATCGTTCTAAAAGCTACTTACTACTTATAACGCGCCATTGAAAATCGGAACTCTTAACCCTGCTAAAAAAACGATATTTTAAACGTGGCTACTCGATCTGTGGCAACTGGTGAGCCACCGCGCTCCAAGTCGTCCACCTGTGGTCCCGACCGTCAACTCCTATGGATCAAATTATCACGCGAGCTGACTATTCCTACAAAGGTCCTCCACCACATACCCGGTACCCACGAATGCAGCAATCATGCACCTAGGGTTTTAGGTTTTATTTGTTAACGTTGCCTTTGCGTAACACTCATGTGTGCGAGACAACGAGAGGCCGACTGCGTGCGTGCGCCTCTTCTCTTTGTATATGTACTCCACCATTTTTCTGGTGTCCAAAAAATTATAATAACTACTAGCAACGTGCCAATGCTTTGCCACACGATCAAAGTAGATTAATACATATTCACCGATTTGATGGAAAAAAAGTCTAGTTTTGAAATATGTATATCACAAAAAATATGTTATGTTTCACTCAAAATATATTCCTTTGGCGGTTTTGATGAGATAAGGGAGGAATGTTGTTGGTTTCAAGATTCGAGAAGTGGTATATGTCTAATTTGTACTCTTACTAGCAAGATGCCCATGCGTTGCACGGAACATCAAGATATTGTGGGAGAAAAAGATGAACGAGGGAAGGCCTTATCTGCAAATGTGGTGAAGAGTGCGGGTAAATTGCCAGATTTTCCTTCCTATCCATCAGATAAAAATCAGACGACCTACATTGCAGGATGGCAGGCCCACCATCATCACCAACTCTATTTTTTATCCCTACGCTTAAAAAAATCATTGTCGGTGATGATCGTGTGCATTCCATCCTACAATATAGGCCGTCCGATCTATATCTGACGGATAGGAAGGAAACTATGGCAATTTTGCGAAAAAATACCCACACCCCTCTCCACATTTGCAAATAAGGCCTTCCCTCGTTCATCCTTTTCCCCCACAAGATAAACTACTCATAGAAATGCATCTTGATGCTCCGTGCAACGCATAGGCATCTTGCTAGTTGTTGCAAAAAGCCCATGTGTGTGTGAGAGAGAGGGACAGTGGAGGAGGACAGAGTGCATGTGTGACATAGACACAAGGAGTGTGTGTGCGATAAGTATCAGCTTAAAATGAGGCGATAGTGTGTGTGTGAACGATCGAGAGGGCGTGTCTCAAGAAGGTAAGAAAAATCTACATTGATACAAGGAGCGGGAGAGAGACATGTATGCGATAGTGGAAGCACGAGTGTGCGGGTGTATAAACCTATCTAGAGGCTAGCTAGTCGATAAATGTTTGTGAGAGAAATACGAGTCGGGGCACGAAAGCGAGAGTTTTGTGTGTGAGAGGGAGAGTCGGTAGTCGAGAAGGGGAGTGGAAGCAGGAGTTGTGTGTGTGTGTGTCTGTGAGAGAGAGAGAGGAGACAGTAGTCGGGGTTGTCTGATCGGTAAACAAATGAATAATGTCAGTCTGGGATGGAGATGAAAAGGAGACCGCAACAAATGTCGTGTCTACAGGAGAGAGAGAGAGAGTAATTTTAGTGGTATGAGTCATATGTAGAGACATAAAGGGTGTGTGAGAGAATCCCATAGAGAGAAAGAAAAAGTGAAAGACGAGTGGAGACTGTGTGTGTGGCGGTGAAAAAGAAAGCTTTGGTACCGAGTGATACCAGAGAATAGTAGAGACGTGAGAGATAATGAAAACCGTGTAATGTATAATGATAGGGAGAGTATGACACTTCTCAAGGGAGATGTCAAGAGACCATGTTTGCGAGGATAGGAGAAACATGAACTGAGCGTGCGGGTGAGCTGGAGAAAAGAGAGTGATAGCTACCTGAAGGAGCATTCATGCGAGAGAGATGGGTGTGAAAGGAGTGAACAAAAAAGGGATTCAAATATTTGAATTCGAGATGATGATACATGTAATCGATACTCGAACCAAAATTGATGTATCAAACATGCATACTCATATGAATTCACGCACATCTATGTTATTTAATATGTAGATATTACTGATCCATACATTTTAGTAGAACATAATTTGGTTAAATTTTTTTGAATTCAACCTTAAGATTTTGAGATCGTTGTATTTGTAAATCATATTATACATATAAGGAGCAGAATTCTTTGTTGTGCTTTTGAAAGTATATATAAAAAATGATGTATATAGAATGTAATTCCAATTGAAAATGGATCCCGCCCGAAAAAAATAGAATACAAACGGGATTCAAATTGAGTTGGCACGGTAAACGTGCACTCTCCAAAATTTGAACGAAGCGCGGAAAGTCATAGTAACCGCCTGAAACCAAAATCTGCGAGATGGAAATTACTACTGCCCATCCCTGCCACGCAAAGCCTATCTGCTGCATTTCTATAGGTTTCGATAGGGGTTTGTTTGTAATTTCAACCAAATGTGACGTAACCGCCTCTCACCTGGATTCATACACGGTGGGCACCAAAACACAGTGTGTCCTCGGCCGAAATCGACTCCCTCCCCGATTCATATTCATACACGGTGGGCGCCAAAAACAAACTCTCGTCGGCAAATATTCAGTGTATGCGAGATTACCGTCCTATCCCCAACCGACTAATGTTGCTGTGATGTAGTAGAAATTTGGAATGGGGGCTAAGTTTGTAAATTTCCTTGCATTTGACACAAGCGCGTCCTGAATACATGGTTCCCCCTTCCTCTCTACCTCCCTTTTCCCCATTCATACTCCGTGGGCGCCAAAACACTCTCTCCACCGCACCCTCCTCCGTCCGCCGCCGTCCGCCACCCCATCCACCGCCATCCTCCTCCACCATGCTAGAGATGATACCCCGATGCCGCCGTCCATTAAAAGAGATCGACCTCTCTCATCCACGGCTTCGGACTGGGATCCTTTCATCCCGTCCTCTCGCTTCATCCCCACCGTCGTCCACCTTGCCGGCGCCGCTCCTACGACCGTCTCGTCCACCGCGCCCCACCACCACCGACTACCCTCCTAGATCTTCTTCCACGCCGCCGATAGCCATCACTACCGCAGCACCGTCAAATTCTAAGCAGATGTGTACACGGCGCCGCACCAGAGGCTGTACTCTTTCGTATCTGCTCATCTTATTTATCGCAGCAAGAAAATAGATCGCCACTCCTTTACTCCGATTTCTTGTCTTGGTTGCGAAGTTGCCTTTGTCCTGTTTGCACCTTTAGATCCGCCATGGCACGCTCAACACTATACTCCCAATGCTTATGGTTTCCCCCTTTTATATTCCATACTAGTTAAATCACAGTAGACTAAATTTCAAAATTGGGTCAGTAAATTTTTCAGACCTCACCGGAGTTCGCCGGTGCGAATGAAGGGGCTCGGGTGCTTGTGGGGCC
>NC_041389.1:293384087-293398691 GCF_002162155.2 Triticum dicoccoides
GGGTGGGGGTGGCGGCGGAACACAGGCGGCGGGGGCTGGTGGTCCGGCCGGCAGCCCGTGCGGTGTTCTGTATGGGAAGAATTAGAGATGAGGAAGAAGATGGGTTAGGAGATGTAGGATCTTCATCCAACCGCCTGAAATGGTCGAGAGACAGCTGGGAGTTGCATTCCTAATGCGCTTTGGTTCATCATGTGTGGGCACTGCGCAACTAACATTTTATTATTCAAAATCTGCTTGCTCTTCTTTACCATGTTCCTCTTCCGTTCTTCTTTAATATGTACTCTCTCCGTTCCTAAATACAAGTATTTGTATAGATTGCACCATGGACTACATATGGAGCAAAATGAGTGAATCTACACTCTAAAATGTATCTGGATACATCCGTATGTGATCCATAGTGGAAATCTCTACCAAGACTTAGATTTTGGAATAGAGGGAGTATGATAGTAGTACAGTATGTTCCTTATACTGAGGATGAGCAGGGACAGTTGCAGTGTTGAGGTCTATACGGTCGGTTGTGATGGACATTTTGAGCCTCTTTGATTCGTAGGATCTTGAAAACATAGGAATAGGATTTGTAGTGGCCTACCAACTGGAATCCTATAAGAATAGCAAGGAAATGCGGGGAGCTATGTCGCCTTTGAGAATTACACTGATATTAACAGTACCGCACCTTCACTTGAAGAGAGCTGGTATCCGAAGCCTTCTAGCCGTACCGGCAATACTAGCACGTATATTCCAGAAAATTCCACTTTGCTGATTTTACTCTGATGCTTAAGGTTTTCCCGTTATATCTACACTATGATCTGTGTAGCTGCTTTGTGTCGCACTAGCAGCAGTGCACTCTTGAAGCTAAACACTGCAATGACTTACAATATTGGCACCAAGGGATTGAGTGCCATTCTGGATGCAATGAAACTCATACGCTCCCCACCTGTTGATTCTTGTTCAGAATATGATCCTAATGACTATTCTAACCTCGAGGAGTCAAAGGCAGATGGCCTGTCCCGTTTACCCATCAAGGTGCCTGTTCTAATTTGGCAAGATTTTATTGATTGCGGGTATCTTGCATATGTTGTCTTGCATTTCTTCTACTTTGTTGCACCGCCATCTTCTTAGTTTACTCATCATATATGTCGAGATGCCATGCCCATCCATTATCAATACATATTCCATCTGTCATCATACCATGTTTTTCCACTCAAATGTTGTTCTTGTGCATCAGACATCAAAAAGGAAGAGGGTGATTGCCGAACCTGAAGGAGCACCAGCAAAGTCCTTGAAAACGTGGTGGTGCCGGAGAAATCAGACAGCACCCCACTTATATTGGTTGTACAACCAGTGACACAAAACGTAGGACCGACTCTAGCAGACTGTGCCCATACTTCACTGGCCACACCACTAGCCCCACCACACAGGACCAGCACTCCACCAAAAGGTAAACCGGTTTCATTTGCCATAGCACCAGCCGTACCATAGAAAAATCCCACTCCAGCAAAAAGTACAGCAAGTCCACCGGCCGAAGACCTATCCCAACTGCAGAGACGGCCAATTCCTGCAGATTGGAACCCCATTCCATTTATTCCCAGTTTAAAAGACAATGCTTTCAATGTTTATAGGGACAACGTGCATATATTCCCATCATGGGAAGCTTATAGTGAAGACAAACACCATTTTCACATCTTCCTGTCAAACTTACGTGTAAGTGCTATTATTCATGGTTATTATTTTCCTGTTTTCTGCTGATTGAACACATCAATGATTTCATTACATTGTTGTAACTAGGCGAGGGTCAATTTGGATAGTCATGACGAGCAAAGCTTGCTTGAGCTTTTCAAGGAAGCATTGCAGCAGTATCGGTGTTACTTGAGGAAATCACACTTCGATGGCAAGTCTATAAACGAATTTCCGGTGAAGTCTCCTGTGCTAAATTTAGAAGACATTGAACGGAAAAACCTTGTTATGCACTGGTCTCGTTCCCAGGATGAGGTACTGTCTATGAAATCACATGACAATTTGAACTTCTACTTTTTCGCTTGTGCCTGACGGATCTTTTTTGCAGGAAATCTGATCGAAGAAAAATTCCGGTTTGAAAAGAACGACAGGATATCGCAAATATGCTACCCGCTGCTTTGCTCTTATTAGTACCTATTGCCTGTATCACTGTACTTGCATACATACCTAGTTCATTATGTGACAGTAGTATGCATGATAGCTTGCTTATCAATTGTTCGCTCCAAATTATCTGATCTGTATGAACGGTTACATTAGTGTAGAATATATCCAATGCCAATGTTTTTTTAGCTCTGCATTGTTCTTATAAGTAAATGCTGTCCTTTATCAGTGTACTTATAATGACAGGTAATTTTTCCTGTACCATCACTCTGCACCCTATTTTCCTTTGCCCTCCATTTTCTACACATCAGATCTATATTTACTCTTACCATAAGGTTGGTACTGAAGAAGTTTAGCTGTGCATTGCTCTTGGTTGTACCTTTTGCCTGTATCGCTGCACTTACATTTATAGCTACTTGGTTATGTAGCATCACTCTTCACCTTATCTTAAATATTCTCCATTTTTTCGTATATTATCACATCTATATTTACTCTTAACAAAATGTAGAATAATGGCAATGCTTATGAAGAAGATTTTGTGGTAAACTTCTTGAATTGCCCCCCCATCAGCATGGACAAGGCCTTTATAGATCCTGTCTTCACCAATAATGTAGGTTTGTCCTTCTGAAGCCTTCAAACTTTGTTGTATATATTTGGTTAGGCATGATTGCAACAGCTGTTTATTTTTGGTGTTTGCATCAAATTGCATGTTTAAAGTTTATCATGTAGTTCATAAACAAAAGTTTGTCCTTCTCAATTTAAGTTTTCAGTTGTACAACCAAGTTCCTTCTTCATACCATGTAAATTAAACTATACAGAGCAAGTGGTCTTCTTTTGCATTGCATGTAATGTTCTGTTCTTCATCCGTAATCCAGTGGTGTGGTGAACCTACCCACAACAGCACAATATCATATTCTGCAATGTCTTAACTATGAACAATGTCATATCATTCTACTATTATTTAAACCATCTCTTTATTTGCCAATCTGAAATGGGATAAATTGACAGCACACTAACAATTGATACTTATGAGTTCTTGATCTGTAATCTAGTGGTGTCGTGAAGCTGTCAACTCCTTCACAATGTCATTTCCTGCCATGTCTTGACCTGAACAATACCATATTGTGTTAATGCAATTTTAAACCGTGTCACTTTATTCGTCAGTAAGAAATGTGATGAATTGTCAGCACTGATACTTTTATGTGAAAAACCTGTCATATGTCTGCTTTTTTATCTTTCAGAGTGAGGAAGATATAAGTGTTGAACAAGCATAGTCTCATCATCTTGCTCAGCTGCTTACGCTGCAGCTCCCAAGCAGGGCTAACCTTTCTTGAACTCTATTGAAGTGCTGTCGGTTTTGTTTATTATTTTTTCAGTGTGTTTATTTGCACTGGTGGCGATCTTTGATGCCCAGTGTATGTAGTCTGCTGTCTGCTTGTGCTTTATTATCATAGTGGCGAACTTTGATGCCCAGTGGATGTAATATGCCGTAATTTCTTTATTGTATAATTTAGGTTTCTTCTTATTGATGATGCTGCAGTTATTTTACTGTATATATATCCTGTCTTCGCAGTAAACCGGCCAAACCGTAAAATTACAGCACATAATCGGGCCATCATGCAATCACGATGTAGGTTGGGCCTGAAACATGCCGAACAGCTCACGGGCCGGCAGCAGCCCGAAATGGACCCCGACCCATGATTGTGCGAATCAAATCACGGGCTTTTAACAGGCCAAAATTGTCTCGGTCCTTATTTGGCCTAATCAGATATCGGTTGCGAGTAGGCCGGATGCAAACCGGGCCGTAGTTAGGCCCAACTATATGACGGGCTTTTAACAGGCCAAAATTAATGTAGGTCCGAAATGTTAAACGGGCCCTTAACAGGCCGAGACTAATATCAGGCCGAATTACTAAGTGGGCCTTTAGCAAGCGGGCCCAAAAGCATAGCGTCCAATTGACGGGCCGAATCTGATATGGGCCATAATTGAGCCCAAAGCCTCTTAAAGGGTCGGACCTGATCTAGGCCGTAATTTGGCCCAGAACGTGGTAGGCTTTTAACGGGACGGATCTCATATGGGCCATTATTAGGCCCGGAATGTGGCAGGCCATTAATGGACCGGACCAAATATGGGCCAACATTTGGCCCAAAACATGGCAGCCAGTTAATGGGCCGGCCTACCAGGGTACTCAAAATCCTGTGGGCCTACAGCTGGGCCGACCCATTAATGTCGGCGAAATTTCGTGGGCCTTTAGCTGCGCTGGCCATTAAGATCCGCAAGAATCTTGTGGGCCTTTACCTGGGCCGGCCCATTATGGCACCCAAAAATCTTGTGGGCCTTTACCTGGGCCGGCCCATTATGGCCCACAAAATCTTGTTGGCCTTTAGCTGGGCCAGCCCATTATGGTCCGCAATATCTCGTGGGCCTTTAGCTGGGCCGGCCCATTATGGTCCGCAAAATCTTGTGGGCCTTTAGTTGGGCCGGCCCATTTAAACTTGATGGGCCGGTCCACATGTCAACATATCATAGGCGCGTCTCGCCCATGGGATGAGTGACACCTGTGCCAACGCGGACCTGACACGTGTCTCCTCCAGCCAATGATGATTTTACACGTGGAAAATCCCCATTGGTCGGGGATGTTAACGGGTTATCGGATCCAAAACCCGACCCGATAGCTTAATGGCGTTCCGTTACGGTGGATGCCACATGTCGGTCACCCTTGACGAAAGCACTTCTGTGACACGCGATTTATCGTCATGGAAGTGGACACTTCCATGATGATAATTTTGGTAATGTCATGGAACACTTCTACGACAACACAGGTATTACTATCTTGATTCTGTTATAAATTTGTCATGGATATACATGCATGACAACAAACGCGACCTACTGTGACAAATACGTATCATCACGGAAGTGTATTTTTTTTGTAGTGGTTGTAGTGCTCCCACTCACTTTCTTGTAAATACAAGTTTCTTGCAAACTTTGTATAAACCCAAAAAGCTTTGATCACCTCATCAAAGCGTATGATCCAACTCCAAGATGCTTGCTGCAGTCCATAGAAGGACCGCTGGAGTTTGCATACATTTTAGCATCCTTAGGATTGACAAAACCTTCTGGTATCACATACAGCCTTTCCTCACGGAAACCGTCAAGGAAACTTTGTTTTGACATCCATCTGCCTGATTTCGTAAATGCAACAAATGCTAACATAACTCTAACAGACTTTAGCATCGCTAAGATTGAGAGAGTCTCATCATAGTCAACTCCTTGAACTTGTCAGAAAACTTCTTTCACACAAGTCGAGCTTCACAAATGGTGACATTACCATCAGCGTCTGTCTTCTTCTTAAAGATCCATTTATTCTCAATGGATTGCCGTTCATCGGGCAAGTCCACCAAAGTCCATACTTTGTTCTCATACATGGATCCTATCTTGGTTTTCATGGCTTCCAACCATTTGTTGGAATCCGGGCCCACCATCGCTTCTTCATAGCTCATAGGTTCATCGTTGTCCAACAACATGACCTTTAAGACAATGTTACCACTGAGAAGTTGTACACACCCTTGTCTACCTACGAGGTTCGATAGTAATTTGATCTAAAGCTTCATGATCATCATCATTAGCTTTCTCTTCAACTGACGTAGTTGTCACAGAAACATCTTTTTATGCTGCGCTACTCTCTGGTTGAAGTGAAGGTTCAACAACCTCACCAAGTTCTATCTTCCTCCCACTCAATTCTTTTGAGAGAAACTCTTTCTCGAGAAAGGACCTGTTTATAGTGACAAACACTTTGCCCTCAGATCTGAGATAGAAGGTATACCCAATCGTCTTGTTTGGGTATTCTATGAAGACACAATTTTACGCTTTGGGTTTGAGCTTTTCTAGCCGAAGCCTATCAAGATAAGCATCGTAGCCCCAAATCTTAAGAAACAACAACTTAGGTTTCTTGCCAAACCATAGTTCATACGGTGTCGTCTCCACGGACTTAGATGGTGCCCCATTTAAAGTGAATGTAGTTGTCTCTAATGCATAACCCCAAAATGATAGCAGTAGATCAGTAAGAGACATCATAGATCGCACCATATCCAACAAGGTTCGATTACGACGTTCGGACACACCATTATGCTATGGTGTTCCAGGCGGCATCAACTTGAAACGATTCAACCTTGTCTTTAGTGATTGCCAAACTCATAACTCAGATACTCTCCCCTTGATCAAATCGTAGGAACTTGATCTTCTTTTTACGATGATTCTCAACTTCACTCCAAAATTCCTTGAACTTTTCAAACATTTCAGACTTATGCTTCTTTAAGTAAATGTAGCCATATCTACTCAATTCATCAGTGAAGGTGAGAAAATAATGATATCCATCGCGCGCGTCAACACTCACCGGACCACACACATCAGCATGTATGATTTTCAACAGGTCACTTCCCAGTCCATTGTTACAAAGAAAATGGGGTTTTACTCATCTTGCCAATGTGGCATGGTTCACATGTGTCAAGTGATTCAAAACCAAGTGACTTCAAAAGTCCATCGGCATGGAGGTTCTTCATGCGCTTTACACCAATATGACCTAAGCGGCGGTGCCACAAGAAAGTGGTACTATCATTATCAATTCTACATCTATTGGCATCAATGTTATGAACATGTGTATCACTACGATCGAGATTCAATAAACCATTCACATTGGGTGCATGACCATAGAAGGTATTATTCATGTAAACAGAATAACCATTATTCTCTGACTTAAAGGAATAACCATATTGCAATAAACATGATCTAATCATGTTCATGCTCAACACAGACACCAATGCGAACGACATTTATCTGGGTTCAACACTAATCCCGAAGGTAGAGGGAGCGTGTGATGGTGATCATATCATCCTTGGAAACACTTCCAACACACATCATGACCTCACCCTTATCTAGTATCCGTTTCTTCCGTAGCTTTTGTTTCGAGTTACCAATATTAGCAACTGAACCGGTATCTAATACCCATGTGCTACTAGGAGTACTAGTAAGGTACACATCAATAACACATATATCAAATATACTTTTGTTGAAGTTGCCGGCCTTCTTATCTACCAAGTATTTGAGGAAGTTCTGCTATCAATGATCGTTCCCCTAATAGAATCACTTCATCTCGGGTTTGGGTTCTTGGGTTTCTTCACTGGAGAAGCAACTGGCTTGTCATTCATGAAGGTTCCCTTCTTGCCCTTGCCCTTCTTCGAAACTAGTGGTCTTGTTAACCATCAACACTTGATGCTCCTTCTTGATTTCTACCTTTACAGCCTTAAGCACGATGAACAGCTCCGGGATCATCTTCCCTTGCATGTCGTAGTTCATCATGAAACTCTAGTAGCTTGGTGATAGCGACTGGAGAACTTTTGTCAATCACTCTTTCATCTGGAAGATTAACTCCCACTTGATTCAAATGACTGAAGTACCCAGACATTCTGAGCACATGCTCACTGTTTGAGCTATTCTCCTCCATCTTGTAGGCAAAGGTCTTGTCAGAGGTCTCAACCTCTCAACACGGGCATGAGCCTGAAATACCAATTTTAGCTCTTGGAACATCTCATATGTTCTATGGCGTTCAAAACGCTTTTGAAGCCCCGACTCTAAGCCGTAAAGCATGGCGCACAAAACTATCAGGTAGTCATCAGAACGTGTCTGCCAGATGTTCAAAACATCCACAGACGACGCCAGAGGGGTTGGCACAGTGAGCAGTGCATCAAGGATAGAAGCCTTCTGTGTAGCAGTGAGGACAATCCTCAGACTACGGCCCTAGTCTACACGATTGCTTACAATATCTTTCAACTTAGTCTTTCTCTAGGAACGTATTAAAACAAGGAGCTAAAGAGTGAGCTATTAACCCACAACATAGTTTGCAAAGACAATTTAGACTATGTTCATGATGATTAAGTTCTTCTAATCAAAATATTTAATGAACTCCCACTCAGATAGACATCCCTCTAGTCATCTAAGTGATACATGATCTGAATCGACTAGGCCGTGTCCGATCATCACGTGAGACAGAGTAGTCATCAACGGTGAATATCTCCATGTTGATCGCATCTACTATATGACTCATGTTCGACCTTTCGATCTCTTGTGTTCCAAGGCCATGTCTGTACATGCTAGGCTCGTCAAGTCAACCTAAGTGTTTCACATGTGTAAATCTGGCTTACACTGGTTGTATGCGAACGTTAGAATCTATCACACCCGATCATCACATGGTGCTTCGAAACAACGAACCTTCGCAACGGTGCACAGTTAGGGGGAACACATCTCTTGAAATTTTAGTGAGGGATCATCTTATTTATGCTACCGTTGTTCTAAGCAAATAAGATGCAACCATGACAAACATCACATGCAAATCATAAAGTGACATGATATGGCCAATATCATCTTGCATCTTTGATCTCCATCTTCGAGGCACGACATGATCACCTTCGTCACCGGCATGACACCATGATCTCCATCATCATGAAGTTGTCTCGCCAACTATTACTTCTACTACTATGGCTAACGGTTAGCAATAAAGTAAAGTAATTAAATGGCGTTTTTCATTGACATGCATGTCATACAATAAATTAAGACAACTCCTATGGCTCCTGCGGTTGTCATACTCATCGACATGCAAGTCATGATTCCTATTACAAGAACATGATCAATCTCATACATCACATATATATAATTCATCACATCCTTTTGGCCATATCACATCACATAGCATACCCTGCAAAAACAAGTTAGACGTCCTCTAATTGTTGTTGCATGTTTTACGTGGCTGTTATGGGTTTCTAGCAAGAACATTTCTTACCTACGGAAAAGCCACAATGGTGATATGCTAATTGCTATTTACCCTTCATAAGGACCCTCTTCATCGAATCCAATCTGACTAAACTGGGACAGACAGACACCCGCTAGCCACCTTATGCATCAAGTGCATGTCTGTCGGTGGAACCAGTCTCATGTAAGATTACTTCTAAGGGTCCAAGCCGCTTCATCCCACAATGCCGCCGAATCAAGATAATACTAGTAACAGTAAGCAAATTGAACAAATCATCGCCCACAACTACTTTGTGTTATACTCGTGCATTGAATCTACGCATAGACCTAGCTCTGATACCACTGTTGGGGAACGTAGTAATAATTCAAAAATTTTCCTACGTGTCACCAAGATCAATCTAGGACATGCTAGCAACGAGAGAGGGGGAGTGCATCTTCATGCCCTTGAAGATCGCCAAGTGGAAGCGTTACAAGAACGCGGTTGATAGAGTCGTACTCGCGGCGAGTCAAATCGCAGAAGATCCGATCAAGCGCCGAACGGACGGCGCCTCCGCATTCAACACACGTACAGCCCGGGGACGTCTCCTCCTTCTTGATCCAGCAAGGGGAGAGGAGAAGTTGAGGGAGAATTCCGACAACACGACAACATGATGGTGGTGGAGCTCATGGTTCTCTGGCAGGGCTTCGCCTAGCACTACGGAGGAGGAGGTGTTGGAGAGGGAGAGGGTTGCACCAGGGGAAGGGTCCGGCTGCCCTCCCACCCCCTCACTATATATAGGGGGGAGGGGAGAGGGGGAGGCACCCTAGGGTTTCCCCTAGGGGGCGGCGGCCAAGGCATATTGGATCTCCCTAGGGAAACTCTAGGGAGACTTGCCCCCAAGCCAAGCCAGGTGGAGGCTTGCTTCCCAAGTCAGGTGGAGGCGCCCCACCTCCCCAAGCAACGCGGGAAAGGGTGTGGGGGAGCACAACCCCTTAGTGGGCTGGTTTGACCCCTCGCCTTGGCCCATGAGGTCCTGCAACACTTGCCGGGGACCCCGAAACACCTTTCGGTCATGGTGGCCATAGCCCGGTACCTCCGGAACACTTCCGGACTCCAATACCCTTCGTCTAATATATCGATCTTCACCTCTGGACCATTCCGTAACTCCTCGTGACGTTCGATATTTCATCTGGGACTCCAAACAATCTTCGATGACTAGATACAATTTCCCATAACAACTCTAGCATCACCGAACATCAAGTGTGTAGACCCTACGGATTCGGGAACCATGCAGACATGACCGAGACACCTCTCCGTCCAATAAACAATAGCGGGATCTGGATACCCATATTGCCTCCCACATGTTCCACGATGATATCATCGGATGAACCATGATGTCAGGGATTCAATCAATCCCGTATAGAATTCCCTTTGTCAATCGTCGGTATCCCCATACCTCGTTCAATCTCGTGCAAACGAACTACACGATTGTGTGCTATGCTTAGCATCGGGTCTTGTCCATCACATCATTCTCCTGATGATGTGATCCTGTTATCAACGACATCCAATGTCCATGGTTAGGAAACCACAACCATCTATTGATCAACGAGCTAGTCAACTAGAGGCTCACTAGGGACATGTTGTGATATATGTATTCACACATGTATTAAGGTTTCCGGTTAATACAATTATAGCATGAACAATAGACAATTATCATGAACAAGGAAATATAATAATAACCATTTTATTATTGCCACTAGGACATATTTCCAACACCATGATCCCACACAATGATGGTTTTTCTATGCATGCCGCAGGGTCTCGTCAAGTCGAGCAGTTGTCGAGGCGGTGTGGGGAAGCGGAGACGCTCACACCCCATCAATTGCCACACGCCGACCAAGGCCACAGAAGGTTAGGGCCCGCGGCGCTCCGCACTTGCCCCTTGGCTTCGCCTCAAAGCCAAGTTCGAGCACACCTTGGGCCCAGGGGCTACTGTCGGCGTTCTGGGAACGGGGGTACCCAGACTTGCCTGCCTCCGGCCCACGGCGTGGCTCCATAGACAGCCTGGTATGAACCAGCTTTAGCAACAACAACTGAAGACCCTCGCGAGGTGGACGACACCAAGACCTCCATGAGGGGCCACCTCCTCAGGCTATCTCCTAAGGGGCAGAGATCTCTATGCAAGCCTCACCTCGTGAGGTCTGGATGACGTGAGCCATGATGACCAAGGCCAGGCGGGTGCCAGCGGGCGCATTGTACCAGTTTCTTCTTTGGTGCTAAGGAGGCAAGCGCAGGCGCGGAGTCTCGAGGAATCAACCAAAGGTTTCCATTCCCATGAAACAAGATCAAGACCGCCAGGACGGCAGGAAGGAGGTCATCACCGAGCCCACCACGGCGTCACGACCAGAGGCTTTTGCAGGTGAAGACTACTTTTGTCAGGATAGCATGTACTAGTTGTCTCCCTTCAAATTTGGTCGTTGTGGGATCCCTTCCCGCCTTCCATTTGGGAAGAGGACCAAGGCCACTATAAATAGGACTTAGCCACCACCGTAGAGAGGGATCGAAACCCGGACGGATCCATTCCATCCTCACACTCACCAGCTCACCTAAGCTCAAGAACACCTCTCCTCCTAAAGGGTTTTACACCGCAAGGTGGCCCGAACCTGGGTAAACTATTGTGTCTCTTTTCCTTACAGTTCGTCCAGCTAGGCTGTGAGATTAGTGAGTAGGTAGACTAGGGAGGACGAGTTCTTCGCACGCACCCCAGAGTTTGAACCTCTCAAGGGTTTGCGGAACCCGAAATCCGACAGGTTTGGAGAGGTCATGACCTTAGTTGATGTTAATCCCACTATCTTGGAAGATTATGAAACTTTTATGCATGTAGATTATGAAGAGAAAATTTTATATGATGGCTATATTGTTGAATTTGATTATGATCCTACATGTAATTATTATGAGAGAGGAAAATATGGTTGTAGAAATTCTCATGTTACTAAATTACCTCTCGTTATGTTGAGGTTGTCAATGTTTTATTCCTCTCCATTGCATATACTAGATAATTCTTGTCTTGATAATTTGTTTTCTTATAAAATTCCTATGCATCGGAAGTATGCTAGACGTAAATGTGTTTGTAACATGTTTTAAGATGCTCCCTTTGTGCTTCAATTCATATCTTTTATGTGAGCATCAATAAAACCTCAATGCCTATCTAGGGTGCTTTCATCACCTCCGACAAGTAGGGGTTGATTACCATCTCAAAAAACTTGTCCTTGGAGGAGCTTGGTGTGGCCATGGTGATCTAGATATATCAAAAAAAGCTCGAAAAAAGAACAGAAGATTTCTTCGTGATGCGGTGGTCAATACATCCGGGGGAGTATATAAAGCAAACGGAAGGAAAACAGAGTCGGGAAGGTGCCCGAGGGGGCCACCACCCACTAGGGCGCGTCGGGGAGGGCAGGCGCGCCCTGGTGTATCGTGGTCACCTCGATTGCCTTCCTGATTGTTACTTATTTTCCTAATTTTTTCTAATATTCCAAAACTGACAGAAAATATTTTTGCCGATTTTTCGAAGTCCGTTTACTTACCGTATCACGTACCTCTTCCTTTTCAAGGTTCTAGAGTGTTTTGGAAGGTTTCTTTTCTGTGTTCCTTTGGTGTCATGGTTTGAATAATATTGGTTTCAACATTAATAGGCGTACCTGAGATATAGTGTTTAATTCTTTGTCCATTGACCATGTTCGGGTTTGTACCTTCGGCATAATTAATCTTGATAGCTCCAGAGCGATAAAATTCTTCAATAATATATGGTTCTACCCATTTGGAAAGAAGTTCTCCTGCAAAAAATCTAAAATGAGAATTGTACAATAGAACATGCTCACCAAATTTGAATTCCTGCTTTTGGCTTCTTTTGTGATGCCACCTTTTAACTTTTTCTTTAAATAGTTTGGCATTTTCATAAGATTGGGTTCTCCATTCATCTAGTGAGCTAATATCAAATAACCTCTTTTCACCAGCAAGTTTGAAGTCGTAATTGAGTTCTTTAGTTACCCAATATCCTTTGTGTTCTAACTCAAAAGGCAAATGACAAGATTTTCCATAAACCATTTTATAAGGAGACATACCCATAGGAATTTTATAAGCTATTCTGTAGGCCCAAAGTGCATCATCTAATTTCTTCGACCAATTCTTTCGGGACCTATTAACAATTTTTTTGTAAAATTAATTTTATTTCTCTATTGCTAAGTTCAACTTGACCACTAGATTGAGGATGATAGGGTGATGCAATTCTATGGTTAACATCATACTTAGCAAGCATTTTACGGAAAGCACCATGAATAAGTGTGAACCACCATTAGTCATTAAATATCTAGGGACTCCAAACCTTGGACAAAATAACTTCTTTAAGCATTTTAATACAGGTGTTATGATCAACACAACTAGTTGGAATAGCTTCTACCCACTTAGTAATGTAATCAACAGCAACCAAAATATGTGTATACCCATTAGAGGAAGGAAAAGGTCCCATATAATCAAAACCCCAAACATTAAATGGTTCAAAAACAAGTGAATAATTCAAAGGCATTTGCTGATGCTTGTTGATATTACCTATTCTTTGACATTCATCACAAGACAGGACAAACTTACGGGCATCCTTGAAAAGAGTAGGCCAATAAAAACCAGATTGCAACACCTTGTGAGTAGTTCTATCTCCCGCATGATGCTCTCCATAAGCTTCGGAGTGACATTCCTCTAGGATTTGTTCCTATTCATGCTTATGTACACAGTGTCTAATAATACCATCTACTCCTTCTTTATAAAGATGGTGGGTCATCCCAAAAGTAATGTCTTAAATCATAGAATTTTTTTTGTTGGTATGTGAACTAGATGGTATAACACTACTAGGGAAAATGTTATACACAAAACTTTAGAAGTAGCGCTTGTTAAAAAAGCTTGCTACTGCTAGACAGTAGTAGCGCGTGCCAAATAAGCGCGCTGCAGATGCATATATATAGCAGTAGCGCGTCTCGCTGAAAACTCGCTACTACTAAAATTTTGACCACTAAGCCGATAGGCTACACATAGTAGTAGTAATCTTTCAGAAACCGCGCTGCCGCTAATATTCTTATAGCAGTGCGTTTACCTGTAAAGCGCTACTGCTAACGGAAAGAAAATAAAATGAAAACAAATAGAAAAGTAAATGAGAATGAAAGAAATAGAAAAAGGAGAAAGGAAAAATATAAAATGTAAAGAAAAATAAATGAAAAAGGGGAAAAAAGGATGAAGGAATAGCAGTAGAGCGTTCACGGAAACGCGCTATAGCTAACTTAGCTATAGCGCGTTTTCCCTAACGCGCTACCATTATTTTGACTTAACCAAAAAAACGGTTTCCCGCCGGCCACCACTTCTCCCTTAAATCCCTCGCCCCACACTTCGCCGCCGTCTCCCCCACTTCGTCGTCGCCCCACTTCGCCGCTGCCTCCTGCTGGCATCGATGCCGCATCTCGGGCCACCCTCGACCTCACCGTCTCTGCCCTCGACCTCTCCGCTGCCGCACTCGACCTCACCGCCCCCGAGCCCGCCCAGGAGCGCCGCCTCTCGATCCTGAACCCGCCCTCGCCGCCCCTACCTCCATCACCAAGCACCTCCCCGCCACCGTCTCTCCCCTCTCTGTAAGCCCCCCCACCCCTCCCCCACCCCCCCTCTCTCAG
>NC_041389.1:293399403-293409924 GCF_002162155.2 Triticum dicoccoides
CCATGTTAATTAGCAGCAGTAGTAGATGTTAATTAGTACTAGGGTTCATACATAATGATTTTTAGTAGTAGTAGTTGATGTTAATTAGTAGTAGTGATGGTACTAGTTAACTAGGGCAGTATGGTTAATAGTAGATGTTTCTTAGTTAGTGTAATAATAGATGTTAAGTAGTAGATAATGTTGATGTTAATTAGTTCAGTAGGGTTTAGTTTTTGAAATGAGTTTGTTTAACTAGATGTTAATTAGGGCAGTAGGGTTTAGTTTAGAGTAAAGTAATTTAGTTCAGTAGTTAACTAAATATAATCTATATTTGGTTTTTGAATTGAGTTTGAGAGAGCATGAGATTTGTGTAGATTTTCTTGTAGTGTCAAACGCTAGGACATGCAAATTTGAAGTGGTCAGGATATATGCAAATTCCTCAATTGTGTTTGAACATGCATGTTTCGATTGTGCCCAAGTGGCCTTTTGTTGTTTCCACGGAATGAAGCCGTGGCCTATGTTTTGTCGGAATGTTGATTCATTTCCGTTCCGGCAAATTTCAGGTTCTCGATTTGTCCACTTTTTAGCAAAGGTCATGCTAAAAAATTTCGTGAATTTTGGCATGACTTGTGCTACAAACTAGGACATATCGGGTGCCCGGGATTTGCCGCACCGGGAAGGAGTCAACGTTCCTGCAAAATAATAGGCCTTTTATGTCATTATTCATTTTATTAGGTCTAGAATTAATTGACTAGATTTAATCATAGTAAACATGGCTAGGAACAATGAAGGACAGGGTTCTGGTGATTGCGACGACATCTACCGGGCGGCAGACGAATTTTTGAGACTTGCCGACGATCAACCGATGTTGTTGCTGGGCCCACCGGTGGCATCGGGGACTGAGACTGACACGCAGACCAATGCTGAGACTAAGACTGGCATCAAGACCGGCGCTGAGACTCAGACCGGCGCTGCCTCGCGGAGCGGAGCCGGTGTAGAACCGAAAGCAAATAGGCAACGGCTTCCTAACAAACTCAGGACTACTAGAATGGTGGTCACGGAGTTGGACGACAGCAATTTTGAGCCAAAGGCGCCCGAGGAAGCGCGCGCGTGCTACAGCAATCAAATAGGCTGCATCGTACGAACAACCGCCACCATCAACAATGAGAAACTATAGAAGATAGATAATATGAGGCCCTCCCTCCTAAAGAAGTTTCACCAGATATTCTTGTTCTCGGGCCGGAATGAAAAGTATTATGAAGATCCACGTAAGGACCTGGCAATGAAGAAGATAAACAAAGACGCCATGATTAAGTTTAGCGACGCGTTGGCCGCCTGGAAAACAAGGGTGAAAGCAAGGATCATCGACATCAAGGAACCCTACTCTGAGATTGTAAAGGATAATCCGACAATCACGGAAGAGCAGTTTCAAATATTCAAGGAGGCTTGCGAGCCCGAAGCTGCCAAAAAAAGTCTAAGTACATGAAGGGGCTTCAAGAGAGGAACATTGGGATCCACCACCTCAGAAGCCATGGTTACGGTGGGAAGAGGTCCAAATGGGCCAATGAGGACGCGGAAGTCGTGAGTCTGGGCATCCCAAACCCCTTGGTGGAGTTCACCGTCCCGCATGAGCGTGACGTCCTCAGGGCCCGGCACCATTGGTACCTAGTGAAGAAGGTTTACGAGACAAACCCGGTCACGACGGAGATCATTAGACTGCTGGTAATTTTAGTTTCTGATCAATTCGACTGCACACATTAGTCATATTTGTAAACAATCCTTCTACCTTTTGCAGAGAGAGCAGCACAGGATTGCGGCCGAAAGCGACTCGCCGTCTGAGGCATTGGCGAGGCCCAAGTGGGACACTCCATTCAACCGGGCGTTAAACATATTGAAACGACTCCCGGTGGATACTCGACCATCGTATGGACGCGTGCATGGTGTCGGAGACGACGCCACGTGGAAGAAGTACTACCGTGAGACCACGGAGGAGAGAAAGGAAAGACGGAGGTTAACTGATGAAAACATCGACAAGAAGGTTGAGATTGCTGTTGAGAAGAAATCATCTCAGACAGTCGCAACAGCGGTAGCTGCCGCAAAACAAGTGGTTGTAGATATGTCTACTTCCTTGGTTTCGGCCGTTTTCAATTAGACCAAGCAAAATCCATAAAAAAATGCAGTAGACTTTCCCCTTGCTGACTTCTTCGGGAGCAGCTCGACTAGCGTTGCACCAGAACCTGCTCCCGCACCTGCTCCCGCACCGGCTCCAGCACTAGACGTGCTCGGCGGTGCTTCATCTTTGGCTGAGCTCGACGCCCTCGCGGTATCTATCACACCGGCCCCCTTCAGTAAATGTATAATCTCCTGTTTTTGTTACCTTTTGGATGTCTCACGTCATAGACTTTTCTTTGCAGGCCGGCGAAACCCCGTGCACCATATTGTACACCATCGGCAACCAGAAGGTGGACGTGGGGAAGGCGATGATAATAGAGCCAAAGGAACCATTGTTCCACAGCCGGTTGATCCCCCCGAACGTCTCAAGGTTTCCGTGGCCAGTGTCAAGCCAGGCCATGAGAATTTGCCTCCTCTGATACTAGTGGGGGATGATGACGAAACCCTGCGGTGGCTTGGTGATTGTTGCAATGTGTGGGTCCTGTTGTGGCCAAAGAGTCTTCTTCGTCTGGAGGCGGCCGGGAGCACACCCACGAGCACGCAGCCTCAGCAAGGTATGCACATCAACACCCCACCTACCCAATTAGAGCCGGGTCTCGGGTTGGATGATAGAGGATGGGGTAAGGAGGAGGCTCCATTAGTTGCTGATGACGTCACCATGGATGAGGATGAGGATGACGATGGCACTCAACAGTATGTCTATACTGGCGCCTACTTAGGGTTTGAGCGTCATGAGTCGGTGCCTGAATTGCCGTCTCTAGAGCCTGAACGTATTATGGACGACCTTCCGGTAGTAAAGAAGTCTAGGAAGAGAGCGAGGAAAGGCAAAAAAGTTGATTCTATGATCCAGCAGCCTCGGCTTCAAGACCATATAGATATCCCCGATGCAGATAAATGGCATATCCCCGCTCAACCAATCCTACCTGCAAGAGCACTAAGGGCCAGATTCGGCGATCTAAGGAGACTTCATCACGATGTGCTGTGGATAGAGAAAGGCCTCATCGCCTCAACAGATCCAGGATACCCACTCTACGTGGTTAACGTTCCGCGGCAAATGTCGTACGTCGACTGCTTCCCCGCGGATAAGTTCTTCCTTCGATTCGATTACATATTCGACATGTTTCACGTGAAGAAACTGGATTTTACGTTTGTCTGCCTTTATGCCTTCCACATGAACTACATATCAGGGTTGAGCAGATACCTCATATCTGTGTCGCTGACACGTACTATATGCACGAGGGCTTCTTGGGAGACTGCGCAAAGCACTGTGAATACGCGAAGGAATACATCGTCAGTTTCATGCTCGCCAATAAGGACAAGGAGGAAATTCTCGTGCCTTATCATCCCGTGTAAGTCATCCGCGCGGATATCCTTCCTTCGGTTTCAATCATTCATTTGCACGGTGGAGGCTAATTAATTTGAGGTGTACTTATTTTGCGCAGTGGCGTGCGCGCCGTCCTCATCATCCTCTACCCCCGATACTCCCACGCTCTTTACTTGGACTCGTCGAAGAACATTCACAAAAAGGATTACACCCACATCAAGGATGTTCTCGACAGTGCTATGTTTTACTACCAAGCACTGGGTGGAGAGGTCAAGGACAAGAAGAGAAGGGGCGGCAGGCTCGCCTTCAGCCATAAGACCGACTTCCGCTGCATCCAGCAACCGAGCGATTCTCTTAATGATGAATTCTATGTCCTACACCACATGCTGGAGTACAGACGGGATCACCAGAACCTTCGCATGTCACCTAGATCCGGCGATGCCCATATTCTGCAATGGGCAAAGGATGTAGGAGATATCGAGGATCATCGACTTCGAGCTGAGTTCTATAACATCCAGCGCAAACTTGCCCAAATCATCATGAAGGAGGTCGTCGGAAAAACAAGGATGTTCTACGAAGAAGGACAAATGTCATGGGAAGACGTCCGAACGTGGGTAGCCTCTCAGCGTCTCGAGATGAAGCCTTTCAAAAAGCTCAGGGACTATCTCCCTAACATGGATGGATGGCACGACATGTTGGAGTGATTGTCGATATATGACAATGTGTCCGTTTAGTCCATACTTTCTGTATGACAAAACTTTGAGTTATGCACGGCGAAACTTTATTTATGATGTAATTAAATCGTCCTCCTCCTCGACTAGCGAAGATCACTCTAGTTAGGGCATTTTGGGTATGATGAACTTTGTTATTTATGCTTATGATATGTTGTTTCTATTTTTGCCAAGTCTGTCTCTTTCTGTCGCATATCATCGACTCATGTGACGATGCAGGTGCATAGATCATCGATGGCGAAGAAGTGCTACACCAGGAGCATATATGCGATGAGTGGCCGGAGTGTCAGGCCCAGGTGTACTGGTTTCCGGTTTCCGAGCGACATGCAGAAGTTAGTTTAGGTTCACGCTAATGCGAGAGAAGGATACGAACACATGTACTACATAGTTCCGCTCTCACTCAAAGTGATAGCTCTTCTCGTGTATATTATTGTTTAGATGGATGATGATGTATTTTCAAGTAATCAAAACTTGTATCGCTATTTTCGAGATGATGACGAGAGACCACTTTGTGTTGGATGATGATTATGATGATGGTATGATTTGAGGAGACTAGTTGTATGTATATGCTATGATTACATTTGTATGTGTATGATATGCGAAAGATTATTGTATTAAGCCTATTCAAATAAAAAACAAATATGCAGAAAAATAAACTAATAAAACTAGTAGTAGCAAGGGGAAAATGTTAGCAGTGTCGCCGCCTTACCAGTAGCGCTTCCCTGTAAAAAGCGCTGCAGATAATATCAGCAGCGCTCTTCTCTGAAGCGCGCTACAGCTATCCATGTATAGCAGTAGCGTGGGATGATAGGCACTACTGCTACACATTAGATGTAGAGCCTTATCAGTAGTGCATCATCCCGCGCTACTGATAGGCCTAAAACCCGCGCTGCTACTAGGCTTTTCCCTAGTAGTGTAAATTTAGCAACAATATAATTAGCATAGTTGATATACCAAGGAGTGTTATGAGAAGCATTTATGACAGCTAGTTGTTCATCAGGAAAACTATCATCAATAGGTAGTGGGTCATCAAGAATATTCTCTAACCTAGACAAGTTATTAGCTATGGGGTTCTTAGCTCCCTTCCTATTAGTAATGTGTAAATCAAATTCTTGCAGCAAGAGAACCCACCTAATGAGTCTAGGTTTAGCATATTTCTTTTCCATAAGATATTTTATAGCGGCATGATTGTTGTGAATGATTACTTTGGAATCAACAATTTAAGATCAAAATTTATCACAAGCAAACACAACTGCTAAAAATTCTTTTTCAGTAGTAGCATAATTTCTTTGGGCACTGTCTAGAGTTTTGCTACCATAATGAATAACATTTAACTTCTTATCAACTCTTTATCCTAGGACAGCACCAACAACATAATCACTAGCATCACACATAATTTCAAAAGGCAAGTTCCAATCAGGTGGTTGAACAGTAGGTGCAGTGGTTAAGCTTTTCTTAAGTGTTTCGAAGGCTTCCACACAATCATCATCAAAAACAAATGGAAGATCCTTTTGTAAAAGATTTGTAAGAAGCCTAGAAATTTGAGAGAAGTCTTTAATCAACCTCCTATAGAAACCAGCATAACCAAGGAAACTACAAATACCTTTGATATCTTTAGGACATGGCATTTTCTCAATTGCATCAACTTTAGATTTATCCACCTCAATACCTCGTTTGGAAATTTTATGACCCAAGAAAATGCCTTCATTAATCACAAAGTGGCACTTCTCCAAATTCAAGACAAGATTAGTTTCTTCACATCTCTGCAAAACTCGATCAAGGTTGCCTAAGCAATCATCAAAAGAAGTTCCGTAAACGGAAAAATCATCCATGAAAACCTCATCAATCTTTCCAAAAAAATCAGAGAATATAGAAGGCATACATATTTGAAGGGTAGCAGGTGCATCGCATAAACCAAAAGGAATACATCTGTAATCATAAGTTCCGGCAGGGCAAGTAAAAGTGGTTTTCTCTTGATCTTGTTGGGAAACAGGTATTTGAGAGAAACCAGAATATCCGTCAAGAAAACATAAGTGTGTGTGTGCTTAGATAATCTTTCAAGCATTTGATCAATAAAAGGCAAAGGCTAATGATCTTTTATGGTAGCTTTATGTAATTTTCTAAAGTCAATTACCATTCTGTAGCATGTGGCAATTCTATGTGGAAGAAGCTCATTTTTATCATTAGGGACAACAGTAGTAGCTCCTTTCTTAGGGACACAATGAACAGGAGTTACCCATCTACTTTCACCTATGGGTTAAATTATACATCCTTCCATAAGCTTTAGTATTTTAGTTCTTACCACTTCTTTTATCTTAGGATTCAATCGTCGTTGGTGATCAACAACGGTTTTGGCACCAGGTTCCATATTAATCTTATGCTAACAAAGAGTGGGACTAATGCCCTTAAGATCATCCAGAGTATATCCGATAGAAGCACAATGCTTCTTCAGAATTTTTAACAATCTCTCTTCTTCATGTTCTGAAATCTTAGCACTAATAATAACAGGATATATCTTTTTCTCATCAAGATAAGCATATTTCAAACAAAGTGTCTGGCAATTGCTTTACTTCAAACAGAGGAACACCATTAGGTGGAGGAGGAACTCCTAGAGTTTCAATAGGCAAATTGTGTTTAAGAAGAGGTTGTTGTTCCAAGAAGATTTTATCTATTTCATTTCTTTCATGCAAGTGCATATCATTTTCATGGTCTAGCAAATATTATTCTAGTGGAATAGTTGGAGGTACGGTGATAGAAGCAAGACCAATTATTTCATCTTTGGTAAATGGTTCTTTATTATGAGATTGTCTAGGAAACTTAGAGAAATTAAAATCATGAGACTCATCACCAAAAGCTAACACTGACTATTTCTTTCTCACAATCTATTTTAGCATTAACAATGTTCAAGAAAGGTCTACCAAAAATAATGGGAGAAAAGTCATCTTGTGGGGAACCAAGAACTAGAAAATCAGTAGGGTATTTTATTTTCCCACACAAGACTTCAACATCTCTAACTATCCCGAGTGGTGCGATGGTATCTCTATTAGCAAGTTTAATAGTAACATCTATATCTTCTACTTTAGCGGGTGGTATGTCATTCATAATTTCTTGATATAAGGTAAAATGAATAGCACTCACACTATCATCCACATCACATAAACCATGATAACAGTGATATACTATTTTAACTGAGACAACAGGCATGCCAAAAATAGGTCTATGTTTATCTTTTCACCGGGTTTGGCAATTCTAGCTGCTTCATTGCAGATGTAAATAACATGCCCATCAACATTTTCAGCTAAGAGATCTTTGGCCATAACAACACTAGGTTTTACTTTAATTTTCTTATAGGGTTTAGGTGCTTTAATGTTACTTTTATGAACCACAGTTGATAACTTAGCATGTTCCTTTATCCTAACAGGGAAGGGTGGTTTTCCAATATAAGCAGTAGGAGCAACTAGATCAACATTATAAATGATAGGTTTATCTTTAGCTATGGCCGGTTCTTTAATTTCTTCTTTAATAGGGGGATGATATTTAAACCACATCTCTTTAGGTAGATCAACATTAGTAGCAAATGATTCACAAAAGGAGGCTACTATCTCAGAGTCAAGTCCATATTTAGTGCAAAACTTGTGAAAAGCATCGGTGTTCATAAAATATTTAACACAATCAAACTCAAGCTTAATACCGACTATTTAACTTTGTCGAGTTCCCAATCTGCAGAGTTGCATTTAATTCTTTCTAGGAGGTCCCACTTGAATTCAATAGTCTTCTTCATAAAAGAACTAGTACAAGAAGTATCGAGCATGGATGGATCATTATGAGAAAGTTGAGCATAAAATTTTGAATAATAATTTCTCGTGAGAGCTCATGATTGGGGCATGAATATAACATTGACTTAAGCCTCCCCCAAGCTAGAGTGATACTTTATCCATCACGAGGCCAAAATATATATATATAATTCCGATCACGATGAACTAGTTGCATACGATAAAACTTTTGGTGAAATTCGAATTTCAATCGATTCAAGTTCCATGATCTAGTATTATCACATAGCCTATACCATGTCAATGATTTTCCCTCCAAATATAAAGGGAAAACCTTCTTCTTAACTTCATCTCCGGGCAAACCAGCAAGCTTAAAGAATCCACAAACTTCATCCACATAGATTAGGTGCATATCAGGATGTTTCATTCCTTCTCCTACATAAGGATTAGCAAGAAGTTGCTCTATCATACCCGAAGGAATTTCATAGCTAATATTTTCAGTAGGTGCAGTAGGTTGAGCGGAAACTCTTTGTGTTTCCAATCGAGGTGAAGATACCCCGAACAAAACCCTCAAAGGATTATCTTCCATAGTAACAAGTCACAATAAATTTTAGCACGTAATAATAATATTTCCTTACCAAGAGGGCTTCACTCCCCGGAAACGGCGCCAGAAAAGAATCTTGATGACCCACAAGTATAGGGGATAAATCATAGTCCTTTCGATAACTAAGACTGTCAAACCCAACAAGGAGCAGAAGGAAATGACAAGTGGGTTTTAGCAAGGTAATTTCTACAAGCACTGAAATTGTTGGTAACAGGTAGTTTGACCGCAAGATAATTTGTAATGGACAAGTAACGATAATGGTAAATAAAGTGCAGACAGGTAGCCCAATCCTTTTTGTAGCAAAAGACATGCCAAAACGGTCTCTTATGATAAGCAAAGTGTTCTTGAGGACACACGCGAATTTCATCTAGTCATTTTCATCATGTTGGTGTTATTTGCGTTCGCTACTTTAATAATTTGATATGTGGATGGACCGACGCTTGGGTATTTTTCTTACTTGAGAAAGCCTCCCACTAATATTAACCCCCTCGCAAGCATCTGCAACTACGAGGCAACTATTAATATAAAATTTAACCAAAGCATTAAACATATGGATCCAAAACGGTTTAAGCTTCTGCCACTCTGGAAACCCATCATCTAATAACTACTCCACAATGCTTTCCCTTAGGCCCAAAGATGGTGAAGTGGCATGTAGTCGACGTTCACATGACACCACTAAGGGAATCACAACATACATATCATCAAAATATAGAACACATATCAAATTCACATGATTACTTGCAACGTGATTTCTCCCGTGGCCTCAAAAAAAAGGAACTACTGACAAATGATAATCATGCTCAAGATTAGAGGGGTATTAAATAGCATAATGGATCTCAACATATAATCTTCCACCAAATAAACCATTTAGTAATCAACTACAGGATGTAATGAACACTACTAGTCACCCACAGTGTCGTGGGATATCCGCGGCCACCTATGGGACCGGGTGGCCCCTTGCTGGTTCGGCGGGGGGACATTGCGTTGCACAAAGAGCAGATCAGCACACGGCAGCACGACAAAGAGCACACGGAATTTACCCAGGTTCGGTCCGCCGCGAGGTGTAAAACCCTACTCCTGCTTTCATGGATTGATGGTGGAATGGAAGTGGTGGTGCGTAGTACACTTGCCCGGCATGGGCTGCCTCTAGGCTACGGCGCCTACGACCAAGTGGTGGCTTGGCTTTTTCAAGTTTTCAACCCTCTAACCCCCCTACGAGTGCCATGGGCTTCCTTTTATAGACTAAGGGGTCACCACAGTGGCAAAGTGGTCATTATCCACTGATATGATAGCAAATAGTGCTATCATACCTAACTCTACGGTCTGACATGGCGCATTAAATGCACCGCTTAGTGTCACATCACAGGCTGCCCGGCAAGGCCTGCCGGGCTATCTCAGCAGCTCTACATCTATTCTCTTGACACATCGCAGGACGGGTGTCATCTGTGGGTTTCTGTTGTAGGAGATGGCTGCCATGTGGAGAATGCTGCCACTTAATCATCTTGCGGCTTGACACCGCATTGATTGACGACATGGGTCGTGTTTACGTGGGTGGCGGGGTGGTCCAGCTTCTCGTAAGCCCCGGCAAGCTCTGCCAGGGGGGGGAATCTTGGTTGCTTGCTCCTGGTGGTGTCCTGGCCCCTTGCCGGGCTCACCTGCCCGGCAAGGGAGGCCCTTTCCTTGCTGATACCTTGTTCTCCTGGCTCGTCCTTGGTTTCTCTGGGTTGCATGTTGGTTCTCCAGATCTCTTGATTCTCCAATCTTTGACATGAGCTTATGCTTCATCCTTCATCTCGTGCCTGTGCACAGTTGGTCAACACACTGGGGGTTTGTTGCACCGACATAGGGGTACCAATCTGAGGTTTCGATACAAAGATTGAACACAAGAGATGAACTAGTGTTCGAGATGAGATGGTGTTGTTAAAGATATTGATAGAGATT
>NC_041389.1:293410193-293424071 GCF_002162155.2 Triticum dicoccoides
AGGGAAGTTCCCCCCACGGAATCGCTCCGCTGAAGGGCAAAAGTGCCCCTGCCAAGTTCGGCCCTCGAGATGATGATGTTCCGTCCCAAAAGTCGCCCTCTGGTTTTTTTCTAGGTCAAAATGACTTATGTACCAAAAGATGGTCACAGGAGGTGGGCCGAGCTGCCCACCATCCACCAGGGTGCGCCTGGGGGGCCTGGCGCACCCTGGTGTATCGCGGTCACCAGTTGGCCCCCCTCCGGTAGTTCTCTTTTCCAAAAAAAATTCAACTTATTTGAAGATGTGCTGAATAGGTATCTTTGACGTAGCTTTTTCAGGTCCAGAATTCCAGCTGCCGGTATTCTCCCTCTTTGTGTAAACATTGCATATTATGAAAGAAAAGGCATTAGAATTACTCCATAAAGCATTATAATGCATAAAAACATTGTAAATAATAGTAGGAAAACATGATGCAAAATGGACGTATCGGTCCGGGGCTGGGACCGGATGTTCGAGTCCTGTGAGCTTTCTCCCGCTTCTTTTGTCGGCCATCTTCATCCGTGTACTTGGGGACTTGTCCTATGCGTCGAGCATCTCCATGGTCGTTGTCGGTGTCAAAACCGGCCGATCTTGGGTAGGGGGGTCCCGAACTGTGCGTCTAGGCGGATGGTAACAGGAGACAAGGGACACGATGTTTTTACCCAGGTTCGGGCCCTCTCAATGGAGGTAAAACCCTACTCCTGCTTGATTAATATTGATGATATGGGTAGTACAAGTGTGGATCTATCACGAGATGAAGGAGGCTAAACCCTAGAAGCTAGACTATGGTATGATTGTTGTTGTGATTGTTGTCCTACAGACTAAAACCATCTGGTTTATATAGACACCGGAGAGGGCTAGGGTTACACAGAGTCGGTTACAATGGTAGGAGATCTACATATCCGTATTGCCAAGCTTGCCTTCCACGCCAAGGAAAGTCCCATCCAGACACGGGACGAAGTCTTCAATCTTGTGTCTTCATAGTCTTGGAGTCCGGCCGATGATGATAGTCCGGCTGTCTGGACACCCCCTAGTCCAGGACTCCCTCAGTAGCCCCTGAACCAGGCTTCAATGACGACGAGTCCGGCGCGCATATTGTCTTCTGCATTGCAAGGCGGGTTGCTCCTCCAAATAATCCATAGAAGATTGTGAACGCCAAGATAATGTCCGGCTCTGTAAAATAAATTCCACATACCACCATAGAGAGAATAATATTGACACAAGTTCAATCCGCTGACGTATTTTGTGGCATGGCATCACACCACTACCAAGCCTTTACTTGAATCGTTTTTATTATACCACCTCAGCGCGTTTAGCGAAGCGATTTCCTTGGCACGTCCTGTCGAAGCAGAGATCGTGCTCCCCTTATTCCGGGATTCCCATCAATACGGACGTGGGTAACCCAACCGCGCCCGTTGCCACGCCCCCTCCATCGTAGGCGGGTTCCAAACGGTCACGGAGATGGCTCTTGGTATTCTCCTTCTTTATAGTGAGACCCAGGCTCGTTCTTTTTCTTCAATCCTCAATCGAATCCGCCCCTCACCCCGAGCTCCAACACTCAGGGCTCCAGATTCGAGCGCTTCGGAACTTTGACAATGTCCGGCTCTGACTTGCAAGGCCGGTGGATGCCCTCCTCCATCACGGTGGAGGACGTGCTAAAGCTGAGAGAAGCCAGGTACTTAACCTACGAGATTTCACATAGGCTTCCTTCCCAAGGGCAAGTCATTCCCACTCCCGAGCCAGGCGAGAGCGTCGTGTTGTGTCTCACCTCCGTCGAGGTTTAGGCTTCTCGATGGATCCCTTCGTAAGGGGGCTCATGTTTTACTATGGGTTGGAATTTCACAACTTGGCTCCGGAGTCCATCCTCCACATCTCATCATTCATTGTCGTCTGCGAAGCCTTCCTCCACACTACCCCTCACTTCGGTTTGTGGCTCAAAACTTTCAACGTGGAGCCGAAGATGATCGAGGGGCGTCAAGCAGAGTGCGGCGGGGCGGTTGTAAGCAAGAGGGCCGATGCTCCATGGCCCGAGGGCTCTTTCCAGGAGGAGCTCGGTTTGTGGCAACAGGAGTGGTTCTATATTACCGCTCCCAGGGGCAGCAGGCAGAAACTGCCGCCTGTCTTTCGCTCGGGCCCTCCACAACGGCTGATGTCATGGGTCAACAAAGGGCTTAACTGGGGGCCGTCAAAGGACGTACCCCTATTGCAGGGCCGGATTCGAGACCTCCAAGAGAGGGAGATCAATCTAGTCGTAGTGATGCAGGTTATGCTGATTCGGCGTCTTCTGCCCTGCAAACGTCGCCCCCTCCGCTTGTGGGAATTCAATCCAGAGGGGCCACGAGCTCTCCAACACTTCATGGGTACGACACCCGTGGAGATGTACAAATTGTTCTTTGGATCACAAGAGGTGTGTCCGGAATTGACCGAGAGCGCTGGCTTAAGCTGCAATCGCCCGGATACTCAAGTAAGTAGCCCTGTGTCCGAACATACCATTTGTTTGCATATCTTGGATTTGCCTTTTAACCAATCGTCCTTTGAACAGGAGTGGATAGCGCAAGCAAAACTGATACGGTGTCCGGCCCCCCTCCCGGAGACCGCACCGGACTAGGTGCTGGTCAAGATGTTGGAGGTTGCGCCTCTAGAGGAGGGCGAAGGGGAAAACAGAGAAACTACCGCCTCTACTAAGGAGGCTGTCGAGAAAGGGGGGATCGAGAATCCCTCCTTCCAGGGGGAGAAGAGGACCGCTTCTGAAGATCCAGAGGCTAAGGCCTCAAAGCGGGGGAAGAAATCTTTACCAGGGGGTCCTACGCCAGGGGAAACCCCGGCCGCACTATCTCCCTTAAGGAATCAGCCCTCCAGCGAGCCGTAAGTAGAAAAAGGGGAGTTTTGTAATAAGGGACATCCCTATTTTTGCTTCTGAGGATAACCGAAGTTGTTATCTTGTAGTTCGGATCTCCGTCCTTCTCAGCTGAGCTCGTCTACGGGGGACCTTCGTCCGGAGATGATGGAGAGCGAGACGCCTCCACCAGCCGCACCGTCAGGCGGGGCGGACGACCCTGAAGTGTCATCACAGAGGGTCTCCCCGAGTCCGGCGGGGCCGGAGAGTTCGGCACCTACTGGTGTACGGCAGGGGGAGCTGAAGGATCTGCTCGAGAGGGCGTCTATCTCAGAAGATCACCGTACATTGATGGGTATGGTGATTGAAAGAATTTCATCCGCTGAGGGCGGGTTTTGAGGTACGTAAAAATGACATACCTTTTGACAGTTTTGCACATAGAGTGCGCCCTGTATAGATAGTAGCCCCTGAGACTCGGTATGTTGTCGAAAGCGACAGCGTGCCGAGGATCATAATCTCAGTTATTAATTCTCGCTTTTCCTATGCAGGTGGCGGATCGTCCGGTGGCCAGCCGGACTGATAGAGTTGCCGAGCTAAAGCGGCAACGCAACGTTGCGGATGCGGACATCGCGCTGGTCAATAAACGACTTGACGAGTCACAAGGTAGGTTGTTTCTCCGCGGTCACCTAGTAAGGGAGCTGACGCCCACTCCTTACAACATATATGCTTGATGCAGATGGTGCCGCTGCTGTGGAGGACCTTCGGGCAGAGCTTGCTCGAGCCAAGGAGCAGGCCAGAAGGAGTGATGCGGCTGCCTCGAGGGCAGCCGAAGAGCTAAAAGCCGAAAAGGCTGCTCACTGCCGAAGCAGGGAGGAGATGGCCGGAATGGCCGTGAAGCTGAAGGATGTTACCGACCGCTATGAGGTTCTTGAAAAAGAACGCCGAGTGGAGCAAGAGGACTTGAAGAAGGCCACCGCCGAAGCCAAGGATGCCCGTTCTGCACTGAGGGCTATAAAGGAGGAGCTGCGTCAGGCAGGAGACATTGCGGCTAGAAAGCCCTTTCTGCTGCGCAGGAAGTTCACAGATCCGAAGTATGCTCAGCTGGGCCAGCTGTGGAGTGCGGAGGATCCTTATCTGGATTTGGCGGCGAGTGCGGCGGATGCGGTTGCGCACTTCCGAAGCCAAGAGGATCACCGGATGGAAGAGCTATTTTGGTCTCAATTCCACAGTCCGGAGCGTTCACTTCCGTTGACCGATCGGTTGGCTGAGTGGGCTGAGCTGAATAGATTGTCCGGATTTGCCATGACGGATATAGTGGCTCATCTGTGGCCAGATAGGCCCAAGCCGAAGAGTTATTTTGGCTTATTACAGCAATTCCTTGGGGCGGTGCTGCATATCAAGGCAATGAAGCGGTCGGTATGCATAGAGGGTGCGAGGATGGCCCTCGCCCGTGTTAAGACACACTGGGCGGAGATGGATGCCACCGATGTTGCATCCCGGGGTCCGGACGAGAGCCGGTTACCCGTCGAGCACTATTTTGGGGAAGTCCTGCAGGGCGCTCGTTTAATAGAGTCGCAGTGCTCGAAAAATGTTATGTTCAAATGACATGTATGATTTGTAAAACCATATTCATAATATAAGTGCTTTTTATACTTGTGCGTTCAAGTATTCAAATATCTCCTGTGCGGCCGTTAATGTATACGTGTATATAACCTGAAAGATGGCAGTCTTCGGTTTCAGCCCCCACGCATATGGTGTGGGGGTGTTTGCAAAATAGTGCATTTTCACACTTAATCCAACGTCTTGGTCCTGTGAAGGAGGTGGTAGCGTAGCAAACTAAGCAACCCAACTATAATGCTTTATCACTTTCACTTAGCCATAGGAGTTCGAAGGTGGGGCTATGATATAGCCCCTAGGGGCACCGCTCTCTCCTAATTCGGGCGCGTATGTGCCTGACCGGGAAACGGTCCTTCGTCAAAGCGGAGGGATTCTAGACATTCCGGTAGTCGATCGAGTGGTTGACCAGTCTCTCGTTATATCATGACAGTCAGTTTTCGGCTTTCTCTACTGAGGTGCTCGCCCGACCGAACCAGGGCACAATCGCAGTAGTTCTCCTGGTGCCGCGTTAGCCGATGATACGGAACGTAAGGCAGCAAAACACAGGAGCCGGGCAAACCCAACATTTGACCAAAGACATGATTCGGAGCTGATGCATATAAGGCCTAACTCGAGTCGCCGAACACTCCCTGAGGTATTCGGTCTTTATGAAAACGGGCAGAACGATGCCCTAAGCCCCTATTGTCCAGGTACGGGTGAAAACTTCTGATGCGGCCAATGCCAAAACGCCAGCCTCCTCCTTGGTTATAATAGAAAACCGGGGGATGTGTATCAACAAGAGACAGTAAGAAAGGTTTACGCAGGGTCTTAATCTGAAAAGAATCCTTGCAACGGGTCCCTGCTGCACGTCTGCGCCTGTGTCTCCGTTGTGCTGTATCCTAGACGGGTGTAGCACGCTGTTCATCTGTAAAAGAGAAGAACTTATCTTGGGAAAATACCGTGCAAAAATGTATTTAAAACAGAGTATGATTTTTTTTAAAATGAATGAAGTTGAGCTTTAGTGGCTCTCATTGTTCATGCTCACAACCCCTTGTAAAGGGGTATGCGGCTAGGAAGCCCCTTGTTTATTTATGCCAGACTCGCCTAGCCGTGTCCGGGGTCTTGAGCGACCTTTCAAAGAGATAATGCCGCGTGGACCGGGCATTTTAAGTGTAAGAGACGCGTAATGCAGTATTGCGTTAAAGCGGGCGAAAGCTTCACGTCCCAATAGTGCTTGGTGGCTACTTTTAAATGGGGCGATATGGAAGATTAGTTTTTCGCGACGGAAGTTGTCGGATGAACCGAACACAACTTCTAGTAGTAAGGAGCCTGTGCAATTGGCGTAAGGGCCTGGCGTTACTCCTTTGAAGGAAGTGCTGCTATGGCGAATTTGGTAGGGTCTATCCCCATCCTGCGGATTGTGTCCGGATATAGCAGGTTTAAATCGCTACCGCCATCCATTAGGACTTGTGTAAATTGTAGTCCGTCGATTATAGGATCCAATATCAAAGCAGTCCATCCTGCATTTCCAATACTTCTAGAGTAATCCAGATGGTTGAAAGTAATTGGTTTTGACATCCAATCTCGGGATTCCTTGTTATCACTTGAAGTGAATTCACCGTTTTTACTTCTTGTGGGAAGTTCTTTTGTTTTCCGGCGCTCTACTTGTGGGGTTCGTCATCATCCTCGCTTGGCGTGTCGAGCCCCTTGTGTTCGGCGTTTAGTCGGCCGGATTGCTTGAAGACCCAACAATCTCGGTGGGTGTTGTTTGCAGGCTTCCCGGAGGTACTGTGGATTTGACATATCCTATCCAGGATTTTGTTTAGGTTGGATAGCTCGTCACTGTTGTCCTTAAGAGGCAGTGTTTTGCTGTTCGGCCAAGAGCTTTTGAATCCGGCGTTCACCGCCGTGTTCTTTGGGCCATTTTCTTTATTCCGGCGCTGATCTTTTCTGCATCGTGATTTCCCATTTCCATCTCTGACCTCGGATGTACTTGGGTCGCTGGTGCTGCATCTTGCCAGCCAACTATCCTCTCCCGCGCAAAAACGGGTCATGAGGCTTGTTAGTGCGGCCATTGTTCTTGGTTTTTCTTGGCCGAGGTGTCTGGCGAGCCATTCGTCTCGGACGTTATGTTTAAAAGCTGCTAAGGCTTCAGCGTCCGGACAGTCGACTATTTGGTTCTTTTTGGTGAGGAACCTGTTCGAGAATTTGTGTGCAGAGTCTCCGGGCTGTTGAGTTATGTGACTTAAATCATCTGCATCCGGAGAGCGGACATAAGTCCCCTGAAAATTTGCTCTAAACGCGTCCTCGAGCTCTTCCCAACTTCCAATGGTATTTTCTGGGAGGCTTTTGAGCCAATGCCGAGCTGGCCCTTTGAGCTTGAGGGGTAGGTATTTTATGGCATGGAGATCGTCTCCTCTAGCCATATGTATGTGTAGGATGTAATCCTCAATCCAGACTCCGGGGTCTGTTGTTCCGTCGTATGCCTCTATGTTTACGAGCTTAAAACCCGTTGGAAATTCATGATCCAGTACCTCATCGGTGAAACATAGTGGGTGTGCGGCGCCCCTGTATTTAGGTGTGCCGTTATCTTCGAACACTCGGTGTGTTGTGTTGCTTCCTGGGGCTGTCGGTGTACTAAAGTAGGGGTACCTTAGTACCCTGAACTTGTGCACGGGCAGTCGCAGCGTGCCGCGGCAAGGCTTGTCGGGCGTCCGCCAAGACCCTTCGCTATTCATACCACTGCCATTCAAGAACAAAGTGTTAACCGAGAAGACAAGGCCCCGGCAAGAGAAGCTTGCCGGGAAGGACAAGTCCCCGGCAAGAGGAGCTTGCCGGGAAGGCCAACCAAGGCACTTCATAAAACTTGCCGCGACGCTCCGCGCGTCCCGGCAAGACCCGACGAGCGGCAAGCTTACGGGTGCGGCAAGATAACGACCGCGGCAAGGTGCTTGCCGCAGCGAAGCCACCACTCTGCGCCCACGCTCCAGCGCATTCGACGACGTGTTGCCGCAGGAACGCTCCTGGTGCACGTGGCGGGTAGCTGTGCAACCTGGCGGTGCGAGGTGGCAAGAGAAGATGAAGAGCAGGCCATCGTGGCGATCGGTGGCGCCCCTAACGGTCGCTTCCTGCACTGTTTGGGCGACCAGACGGGCATTAAATGCCCTTGTCCCCTGCCGCCAGAGTTAGGTAGGGGGCACTGTTGATAGTGGTTGTACCAACCCGCGTTTTTACCTTTTTACCCCTCTCTCTGCGTTGCCACCTGTCGGTGACCCCTTTAGACTATAAAAAGGAGGCCCGTGCGCACGTAGAAGGGGTTCGGTCCGGTTCGACTCATTCAAGACCACAGCACACCCACGCTCTCAAGCAAGAACAAATACAAACACAAAGCAGCAGTAGGAGTTTTATCTCTCCAGAGAGCTCCGAAGCTGGGTAAAATCCCCCGCGCGCTCGACCTCGATCTGCTCTTCGTGCGCCCCCCTGCTCCCTGCCGGACCAGAAAAGGGGCCCTGCCCCATAGGTGCTCGTTTCCCGCCACGACATCTTTGGCGCGCCAGGTAGGGGGCGTCAAGGTTGTGCGAACCTGATCCGGTCTCCGCGCGCGCTACATCAACATCTTCATCGACATGCCACCGAAGAAGAAGACTTCGGAGGTGGCCGCTCCGTCTACGTCGAGTCTACCGCCGCCGGAGCAAACAGACGGTGGGGTAGACGCCAGCGGAGGAGCGGGCGCCGATGGTGGGACTCACGTCGTCACCAGGTCCAAGGACAAGGCCCCACAAGCTTCTGCGTCTGCACATACACCGCACCCTTCCCAGGGGGTGCAGGGTCGACAACGCCAGCGTGCTCCTAGCACCGTACTCGCGTTGGAGCAAGGCCAAGCTAGTGGATCTCGTGGCGCTCAAGACCAGCGTGCACGCCGGCATGCTGGCACGAGTGAGGTGCGGTCGCCTGGACGGGGTACTGCTCCTTCGAACCCAGTTGGGAGTCCGAGCATATCCCGCTCCTCGCGCCGCTCGTCGCCGCCGCCGCCGAAGACTCCAGAGGAAGCGCTGGCCCGAGCCCAGCTTCTTCTAGATTACCCTCCGGCGCCACACAAGATTGACGACTGGAGGATGACCATTCAGAGCCTTATCGGCTTCGCCAATGGCGACAAGCCCCGGCAACCGAGCACATCGAAGCCCCGGCAAGACGCGCAGGCATAAGCCGACGCTGACAAGACCGCTGGGGGTGCCACCACCGTGCACTCCCCGCCCCGAAGGCCAAGATCGTCGACTCGTTGGGCCAACCTCGACACCGACTCAACTGCATCGTCGGACCCGCGACCTCGCCGCGATCAACGCCAAGTTATCCAAGGATGACGACACGAAGACGCTCGCACTCGTATCGAGCGTTGGAGAGAAGCGCGACGTCAGTCTGACCAGCGCACTGGGCCCACTGTCGATATGCATGCGCCAGGGGAACCAGGCGACTTGCCGTACGCGGTAGGTTGCCCTGCGTTCACTCGTGAGCTGCGACAAGTCCAGTGGCCCAGCACCAAGAACTTCAAGCCAGACGTGCCCGAGAAGTACGATGGCAGGATACATCCGTCAGAGTTCCTCAGCGTCTACACCATCCCGGTGCAGGCTGCCGGGGGGCGCAACGAGAAGATCCTCGCCAACTACTTCCCGCTGGTACTCAAGCCCAACGTCAGATCTTGGCTCATGCACTTGCCGGACAACTCCATCTCTTCATGGGCGGACCTGTGCCATCAGTTTGTCGGCGCCTTCACAGGCGGCCACAAGCCCCATGGCCAGGAAAGCGATCTTCATTTGCTTGCCCAGAAGGAAGGAGAACCCCTGCGCAAGTACATACAGAGATTCAGCCAGGTGCAGCGCAACATCCCAGACGTCCACCCTACCGCGGTTATCAGCGCGTTCCATCAAAACATGCGTAACCGCAGGATGAGGGAGGAGATGGCGATGTGCAAGATCAGAGATGTCAGCGAGCTCTATGCTCTGGCCGACAAGTGCGCCCATGCTGAAGAGGGGAGGAAACTCCCCGGAGAGAACACAGGAGCAGAAGGATCTGACAGTGAGGACACCCCTCTGGCAAAGAAGAACCGGAGGCGGAATAACAGAAAGAGAAAGGCTAAGGATGTGCTAGTTGTTGAGCAGTCCGGCAACGGAGGCGGCGCCGACAAGGCCAAGGATGGCGACTCCGGCGAGGCTGTGGTGGCCGCCGACAAGCAGGACGGTTCCGGCAAGCACTACTGCAAGATCCATCGCACCAAGGGCCATGACCTCCAAGCATGCAAGAAGGTTGAGCAGATGGCAGAGCTACAGAAAGCTGAATATGAGCGTCGCGACAAGGAGAAGGCCCAGGAAGGTGGCGGAGGATCCGGCAAGAATCGTCCCGCCCGGGGAGGGCGCCGTGGCAAGCCCAACCAGCGACAAGGAGACAGACCTCCCCGTGGCCGCGACAAAGACAAAGACGAAGATGAAGATGATGAGATGGGTGAGGATGAGACCGACGAGCAAGAGTTTCAGAAGGCGACGGAGGTTTTGTGTGTTGACGGCGGTGCTTCTCTGCACACCTCGCACCGCCAACTTAAACAGTGGGTGCGGGAGGTGAATGCAGTAGAACCATCAGTCGAATCGCGCAAGCCCCTGAAGTGGTCCAGCACGCCCATCGTCTGTGATGTTGAGGATCACCCTGATCGCATCACTGCGGTCGGGTGCTTGCCGATGTTGGTTTCGCCAACCATTCGCAACCTCAAGGTCACAAAGATGTTGGTTGACGGCGGGGCCGGCCTAAATCTGATCTCTTCCGCGGTGCTCAAAAAGCTCCAGATCCCCGACAGCGAGCTCGAAGAAACTGGTACCTTTCAAGGAATTAACCCGGGAAGGAGCAAGCCCAAGGGGAAGATCACACTGCCAGTGACGTTTGGCAGCGAGCTGAATTTCAGGACAGAGAGAGTCAAATTTGACGTTGCTGATTTCCCATTGCCCTACAATGGGATACTCGGCCGTCCGACGCTTGCCAAGTTCAGGGCAGCCTCTCACTATGCCTACAATGTGCTCAAGATGCCCGGTCCGATAAGTGTCATTTCTGTCCAGGGCGACAAGAAGGATGCACTTATCTGTACCGACAAGATCTACCGGGAAGCAGCAGCCGCAGCAGAGCGCAACCCACTTGCCGCTGAAGCTCCCGGGGGGAAGAAGAAGAAGACCAAGTCCGGCAAGAGTAGCTCTGATGCCCACTCCGGCAAGCGCACCTCTTCGGAGTGCTGCGCTGCCGTCGAGGACGCACCATCGAGCTCCACCGGCAAGTAGAGCACAGTCGTTTTTAATTTTTAAGTTATATTCCTTGAATGACCGTGCCTTGTATGGAAAACCTGTGCGCGGAGGAACCGGCTCGTGGCTAAGTTGCGCCCTTACTCTGTTTCGAGTCCGCTCAACACTGAAAGTGTGCTGCAACTAGCCCCGACAAGGTTTCTTGCCGAGGGCAACACCGCCGGCAAGCTGCTGATGTTCCGCACCCAGCGCTCGCGGCAAGCGTGTTTGCGCCGGCAAGTTCCTAAAAGCATAAGGGTAAAAACATACAAGGGATGGAATCAAGTAAAGGAGATAACATAGCAATTGGCGTCGTTCAAAGAAGTGCAGCCTTGCCAGGACACAAACGACAGAAAAGCTAAGTTGCCAGAGTTTGAGCACAGTCATTTTTTAAAAAATTTATGTCATATTCCTTGAACGACCGTGCCTTGTATGGAAAACCTGTGCGCGGAGGAATCGACTCGTGGCTAAGTTGCGCCCTGAATTTGTTTCGAGTCCGCTCAACTATAAAAGTGTGCTGCAACTAGCCCGACAAGGTTTCTTGCCGGAGGTAACACCGCCAGCAGGCTGCTGATGTTCTGCACTCAGCGCTCGCGGCAAGTGTGTTTGCACCGGCAAGTTCCCTAAAAGCGTAAGGGTAAAAACATGCAAGGGATGGAATCAAGTAAAGGATATAACATAACAAGCATCTCCTTTTCATTAAAAAACATCCCACTCAGGTACAGTCCATAGAGGATGAAAAACATGAAAGGGAGGATTACAAGTTTTAGATGCGGCTAAGGCCTGAAGGCTTACAAATTAAAAAGATAAGATGCCCGTAATCCCTTTCCTGTCCCTCTCTTCAGGAGGTAGGTCAAGGAGGCGAAAAGGGCAAAAGGGGCGCCTAGGCGAGCTACAGGTGCCAGAAGACACCAAGAGAACATCCCGGGGGCCGTCCGGAGGCTGGACGGTGATGGCGGCGCCAGAAGCGGGGCTCGAAGACGGGGCGGCAGGACGTCAGCACGCTGTCGAGGGCACTACGCCCTCGTACTCCGACTTGACGGCCTTGTCTCCATCCCTGTTCCCCTTCCGCAGCCTCCCTATGCCAGCCGCCCAAGGAGACGACCCCGGGGAGTTCAAGGAGCCGGCGACACGGATGATGGGGTCACCGGTGGCGCACGAAGCGGCCCCCGACACCTAGTCGGACCCGCCATCCCGCTGCCCGCTACCCTCGTCGTTGCTGTCGCTCTCCTCCTCATCACTCTCGCTCGAGGGGGAGCCTTCTCTATCGGAGGAGCTGTCCACGCAGCACTTCACCCGAGTGCCGGAGTCCCCGAAGACCTTGACGGAGAGAAGGTCGCCCTCCATTAACTTAAAATGGAGGGTAAACCCCGCCGTCAAGCTGTGGATACGGGCGAACGTCTTCCACCCACGATCAAGATACATCACATTAGGGGTTGGGAATACGACGCGGACTCGCGTGCCGCTGATTCCACAGCCCCTCATGTGCAATCTCAGTGTCTCTGGCGGGTACAACTCCATCGCGCTCGCAAATGGAGCTGGGAGCCGGAGGCGACGACGAGGCGCCCGGCGCAGCCTGACGAAGAACTCGCAAGGGTCGTCCCCGGTATGGACCGCCGTGGTGAGGGGAACCGCCGGCGGAGGCGGAGATGGCGCGCCGCCCCGTCCGCCTCTTCCCCGAGCGCCTCGACCTCGTCCTCGACCTCGTCCACGACCTCGCCCCCTCCCCCTTCTCCTTGTGGCTGGCTCTTCCACCACAGGCGCGGGATAGGGAGGGGCGCGCTGTCTGGCGGCGACCCTCGCCGCCACCGATGAAGAGCCAGGGTTCCCTTTCTCCATGGCGAATGAGAGGAAGGGGAGCAGAAGCTGAAGAAAGGAGGAGATGAGAGGGTGCGGGCTTCTGCGCTCCCCTCTCGCTCTTCTTAAAGGAGCGAGGTGGGGGCTCGGCCGCCCCTCTCAGCGAATCAAGGCACGAGAAGAGCAGAGAATCGGGGCCGACCCACTGCCTCTGCTCGCAATGGCCCAGTTTCCCACTTCCACCGTCCGTGACCCCAAGTGCATGGGAGCCGCGTGGCGGGGATGCAGAACCGAGGCGAACGTTACGCATTTCCTGGATTTAAGTAT
Organism: Triticum dicoccoides; assembly: GCF_002162155.2. Lineage (NCBI taxonomy): Eukaryota > Viridiplantae > Streptophyta > Magnoliopsida > Poales > Poaceae > Triticum > Triticum dicoccoides. The sequence continues at coordinate 293,423,082 of NC_041389.1, forward strand.
TGCCCACGACCTCTCCCACGACGCCGCGATTGACGCGTGCCGTTACGAGGGAACGTGGTGGATACGGAGCGGATTTGGTTTGGACCCAGGCGCGCGTGCCCGTGCCCTGTTTTGGGCCTGGCCCAACAGCGCTTGGCACCGTGTATGGCCCAGGCCCGGGGGCTCCTGTCGGTGTACTAAAGTAGGAGTACCTTAGTACCCCGAACTTGTGCATGGGCAGTCGCAGCGTCCCGCGGCAAGGCTTGCCGGGCGTCCTCCAAGACCCTTCGCTATTCATACCACTGCCATTCAAGAACAAAGTGTTAACCGAGAAGACAAGGCCCCGGCAAGAGAAGCTTGCCAGGAAGGACAAGACCCCGGCAAGAGGAGCTTGCCGGGAAGGCCAACCAAGGCACTTCAGAAAACTTGCCGCGACGCTCCGCGCGTCCCGGCAAGACCCGACGAGCGGCAAGCTTACGGGTGCGGCAAGATAACGACCGCGACAAGGTGCTTGCCGCGGCGAAGCCACCACTCTGCGCCCACGCTCCAGCGCATTCGACGACATGTTTCCATAGGAACGCTCCTGGTGCACGTGGCGGGTAGCTGTGCAGCCTGGCGGTGCGAGGTGGCAAGAGAAGATGACGAGCAGGCCATCATGGCGATCGGTGGCGCCCCTAACGGTCGCTTCCTGCACTGTTTGGGGGACCAGACGGGCATTAAATGCCCTTGTCCCCTGCCGTCAAAGTTAGGTAGGGGCACTATTGATAGTGGTTGTACCAACCCGTGTTTTTACCTTTTTACCCCTCTCTCTGCGTTGCCACCTGTCGGTGACCCCTTTAGACTATAAAAAGGAGGCCCGTGCGCACGTAGAAGGGGTTCGGTCCGGTTCGACTCATTCGAGACGACAGCACACCCACGCTCTCAAGCAAGAACAAATACAAACACAAAGCAGCAGTAGGAGTTTTATCTCTCCGGAGAGCTCCGAAGCTGGGTAAAATCCCCCGCGCGCTC
>NC_041389.1:293424449-293452294 GCF_002162155.2 Triticum dicoccoides
CAGAAAAGGGGCCCTGCCCCATAGGTGCTCGTTTCTCGCCACGACAGGGGCCCTCTTCTTTGGCCCATAAATGGACCTAACCGGGCCATCCTTTTTACAAGGATTTTTATGTGTATCATGTGCCGGCTGGTGTGCGGCGCCGGTTGCCGCTCTTATCCTGTCATCTTGTCGTCTATCCGGCCAGGCAGCCTCTTTACTTTTTGATTGTGGTGGCTCTACGGCCTCCTCGTCGAATTCGGGCAACAGCTTGCGCTTCGGGTAGCTCTTTGCCTCGTGACTATTGCCGTATTTGTCTGCGGTCTTGAGTACTTTGCTCCATCTCATTCTTAGTACGTCTTCCGCTATTTTGAGCTTCCGTTTCTGCTTCTTCAAACTTCTTGCAGTGGCGACGAGCCTTTGGTGAAGGTTCTTATGCTCCGGTGATGTGTCCGGCGTGAGATCGTCTGGACTGTTGTTTTCGCCGGGGATGGGTTGCTTTTCCGATTCATCCTGCTCGGATGGTTGCTTGGTTGTATGTTTGTTGCCCACTGGTTTGCCCTTATCTACGGCTGGGTCATTATGGGTGCTGTTGTTATCGAGGCAGGACTTCGGGCAGCGCTTGTGTCGCTGTTTTGGTTGTTTTTGGGGGAATTATCCTTTGCCGCGTCCCGTTTTTCCTTGTTATCGCTTCCTTTTGGTGTATCCACCATGTATATGTCATGAGTAGAGGTGACTTTCCAGTGCCCTGTTGGTGCTGGTTCTTGGTCGTCTCCAGCATCGTCGTCCATACCGTCGATGTCTTCAGAGTCGTAGTCTAGCATGTCAGTTAGATCGTCGACAGTGGCTACAAAATGGGTGGTGGGTGGGCTTTGAATTTCTTCGTCGTCCGCATCCCAACCATCCTGACCGCAATTTGGCCAGGGCTCTCCTGATAGTGAGAGAGACATTAGCGAATTTAGGATGTCGCCAAAAGGTGGGTGTTGAAAGATGTCCGCGGTGGTGAACTCCATGATTGGCACCCAATCGGATTCGATTGGAGGGGGCGCAGGAGGTTCGGAGCCCGGCGAGGAGTCCGGCACCTCAGAGTCACAAGCGTCACAAGGGACAAGGTTAGTATTCGGCTCCATCGCCGTAGAGGTTGCAGCCCCCGAGGCGGTGTCTAGCCACCCGTCCTCGATCTGGGCAGCCTGCTCTGAATTGAGGATCGGAGTGGACTCATGTGCGGCCTCCAGGGTACTGTCCGGCAGCAACGCTAAATCATGCACATCGAGACAGTGTGGCGCACTCGGCTGTGGCTCGAATCCATAGAAGATCAAGTCTCCGCGGATGTTAGCCGTGAAGTTTAACTTCCAAATCTAACCTGATGGCCAGGGGCGTAGCTTTCGATCTGCTCCAGATGGCCAAGCGAATTGGCCCGCAGTGCAAATCCGCCGAATATGAAGATCTGTCCGGGGAGAAAAGTCTCGCCCTGGACTGCATCATTGTTGATGATCGAAGGAGCCATCAAGCCTATCGGTGACGACATAGAGGAACTCTCAATGAAAGCACCAATGTCGGTGTCAAAACCGGCGGATCTCGGGTAGGGGGTCCCGAACTGTGCGTCTAGGCGGATGGTAGCAGGAGACAAGGGACACAATGTTTTTACCTAGGTTCGGGCCCTCTCAATGGAGGTAAAACCCTACTCCTGCTTGATTAATATTGATGATATGGGTAGTACAAGAGTGGATCTACCACGAGATCAAGGAGGCTAAACCCTAGAAGCTAGCCTATGGTATGATTGTTGTTGTGATTGTTGTCCTACGGACTAAAACCATCCGGTTTATATAGACACCGGAGAGGGCTAGGGATACAAAGAGTCGGTTACAATGGTAGGAGATCTACATATCCGTATTGCCAAGCTTGCCTTCCACGCCAAGGAAAGTCCCATCCGGACACGGGACGAAGTCTTCAATCTTGTGTCTTCATAGTCTTGGAGTCCGGCCGATGATGATAGTCCGGCTGTCCAGACACCCCCTAGTCCAGGACTCCCTCAGTCGTCTCCTTGGTTCCTGAGCACATCTAGTGTATTTGCATGAGGTAGCAACCATGTCTCGCATGAATGGAAAGGGGAAGCATTTAGGGGCGGTCCACGTTGTGTCCAATGACGTATGCTTGAGGTCCCGTCGTATGTCCACTTTGGGATTGGGGACTAGTCTTAGGGTACATGGGGATGACTGTAGGATGCTCCACATCACACGATGTCAAGGATTCGGTTAACCATGTATGCAATTCCCTTTGTCCGACGATATGTTACTTGCCCGAGATTCAATCGTCAGTATCTCCATACCTAGTTCAATCTCGTTACCGGCAAGTCTCTTTACTCGTTCCATAATACAAGACCTCATGACTAACTCCTTAGGCACATTGCTTGCAAGCTCTTTAAGATGTTGTATTACGGAGAGGCCCCGGAGATATCTCTTTGTCACACAGAGTGACAAAACTGTCAGGACCACGACTCGATGTCACATCGATCTAGCAGGTAACACCTCATATCACTTTGCGGCCTCACGCACGGTATCCCCACGGGTGTCGTCTTACCTTTTCCCGGGACCGTTTGCGCCTTTTGGCTCACGTATATGATAGTGTCGCTAGCATCCATATGATAAAGAGCCCGGGCTGACATGACTAGTCGTAAATCCAAAGTGGCACAGACTTACAGGGACAGGCATCCATGACCCAGCTTCGAACGTGTCGGTCATCAGCAAGTGGGTCCGGGCTGTAGCACTGGGCTAGCAGGACTCCGGTAAACCGGGCTGTAGCGGGCTAACAGGACTCCGGTACTCAAAGCGTGACATGTCCCCGAAGGGACAGACACAGGAACGAAGAAGGACACATGCCGGCCAGCCTAAGTGTTCCAGAGCAGTAGCAAGCTACCATGGCTCAGCGGTAACACTAGGAGACATTTCCCGGTAAGAGAGGCTACTAAAGATAAACAACTAGATAGTCAGATCCCACACATACCAAGCATTTCAATCATACACACAATATGCTCGATATGTGTGAATACAACGAAGCATCACAACATGACTCTACGACACAAGTACTTTATTTAAGGCTCAGGGAGCCATACATAGCATACACAAAGGTACGGGTCTCACGACCCCACATACAAGTCATACAGTCATACAAACCAGCAGCGGAAATAACTTGTCTGGGTACAGACAACTAGTAAAATAAAAGAGGCTTGGAAAACCTAGCTATACTACGTGGCCCTTCACAAGCTCAGGGTCACCACCTGGGTCTTTAGCCTACTCGTTGATGTCAACGTCTACATAGAACCCATCAGAAGGGGTTGCAGCGTCTTCTGTAAAAAATGTAGATTATAGCAACATGAGTACAAAGGTACTCAGCAAGACTTACATCAGATCCAAATACATGCATAGTATCAAGAAGGGTTGGTGGAGTTATTGCAGCAAGCCAGCTTTGACTCTTGGCTAGGCTATCCTACGATACTTCAACTGAAATGGTTTTGCGCACACGAGTCCACTACTCACCACTTCAATACACTACCGAGGATCCGCCTCCGTCTTCCTACGGAAGAGCCATCCTCGGCACTCACACTTATCTTGAGGCTTTTAGTAGTTTCCATTTACTTGTCTATGAACTGTATAGGCAACCAAGTAGTCCTTTACCGCGGACACGGCTATTCGAATAGATCATGTTAACCCTGCAGGGGGTACTTCTTCATACACGCTCTCACCACTTACCGTCGTTTACACGACATGTACTCGGCAACCTTCAAGCGGAAGCCCAACGTGGGTGTCGGCCACGACCTACCTAATCACCTAAGCCTCCAGTCCAGGTTTATCGCCTATTCAGGTTCCATCCGTAGGGAGTCCGGCCGAGGTTTCCCATACGGCCCCGAACGATGTGAACAGGGTTCCCGAGATACCTAACGGGTATTCGGTACACCCGGCCACGTACCTACCGCATCACAGCCCACCCCTACGGTCAGCGCTGTCCACGGCCTCCAGTAGGCTACAAACACCAGAAACTACTTGCAACTCCTGGACGGAGAACTAGGGTGAATAAGAAGCCGAGAGGGTCCATTGGTTTTGGGCCCAATGCATGGTAGTAGCTGATTCTTAAATCACACATACAGATCTCAGTGCTTAAGGTCGGCTTCAATGAAACAACCCACCATGTACTCCTACATGGCCTCTCATCGATACCTTTACCAAATCGTGTTCACCACACCACTCTCATTACTGACGTAATCATTTCACTCCAGCCCATCCCCCCGATGAACCAGACCTGACACGACTCTAAGCATAGCAGGCATAGCAAGGTAGGAACAACACATACATATGGCTCAAACAACTCCTACACATGCTAGTGGGTTTCATCTAGTTACTGTGGCAATGACAGGTCATGCAGAGGAAATGGGTTCAACTACCGTAGCACACAGCAGTTTGAATCGCGTTGTCTTAATGCAGTAAAAGAGAGCAGGAGCGAGAACATGGGATTGTATCGATATGATCAAACGGTTGGTTGCTTGCCTGATGGTTCGATGCACGGATACGGTTCTACGTTAGGGTAATCACGGTACTCCTCGGGGACAGAACCTGTCGCAAAGGGCATCGATACACAAGCATCACCAAACAATGTGCAACAATATGATGCATGCATGAAACATGGCAATATGAGTGTATTGGGCTAATGCAACTAAAGCCAGAAGGGTTTGAACAAATTTGAATCAAAGATTCAAATTCCAAATTCAAATATGGCCTTTTTAAGTGCCTTTTCTTGTTCTGCTTAAAACATCAATTTAACTTGTTTGATCATGCATGAAAATAGTACAGATGGATAGATTGGATTTTTCTGATCATTTTTCATATATAATTTGTCCAATTTGGAGTTACAGAATAAAAGTTATGAATTTTTGAAGTTTAAATAATATTCTGGAATTTCCTGATTTAATTTAAATCCAGAAAATCAATTACTGCGTCAGCCTGACGTCAGTGTGACGTCAGCAGGTCAACGAAACTGGTCCAGGTCAAACCTGACAGTGGGTCCCGCATGTCAGGGTGATTATTTTAATTAAAACTTAATTAAAACTAATCCTGTTTAATTAACAGGGCTGGGCCCCACCTGTCATTGACTCAGGGGAGTCAACCAGGGCCCACCCGTGGTCAAAGTGGATGTCGGCTGCCGGCGTTTAGTCGCCGGCGAGCCCGACGCGGCGGCGGAAGTGGTTTTGGTCATTTCGGCCACCAGAGGGGCCGCGGAGACCACCGGAGTGGAGCTGAGGCCAACCCGCAGCTCTTGGCGGGGCCCGTTGGGGTCGGGGTGGCCGGAGTCGATGGCGGCGAGCTCGGCTGCGGCCGCCGGGGTTCGGTCGTGCACGGGAACGGTGCTGGAGCTCGAAGTCGAGCAAAGCGAGGCGCTAGGGATGCTCTACGGGGTCTTGCGAACTCGTTGGACTCGCCGGGGTGACCAAATGGTCACCGGAGCTGCGTCGACGGCGAGCTCGGCGACGGCGGAGGTTCGGCCGTGGTGGGGAGGTGGCTACGGTGAGGGAACGAGGGGAAGGAGAGGGGGAAACGGTGGCGTAGCTCACCGCGGTTGCAGTGGGCGTCGAAGCGGGCTCGGGGACGCGCTGGAGACGGCGAATCGACGGCGACGGTGGTCGGAGCCCGAAGAGGGGAACGGCGACGTGGCGGCGATGCAGGGCTTCCGGGGAGCTGTGGAGCGGTGGGGAGGAAGAGGGAGTCGAGGCGAAGCTCCTGAGCTAGTCGGGGGAGCGAGGGGTGGCCGGAGACGGTGGCTATGGCGAACGGCGGCGACGGTGGTGTTCGGCCGTGTGAGAGGGGAAGCGAGAGAGAGGAGAGGAGAGCCGGGGGAGAGGCGTGGCGTCGTCCAGGGCGTCGAGCGAGGAGGGGAGGCCAGGCAAGCAGGCGAGCAGGTGGCGTGGCGCGGTGGCGCGCGCGCGCGCCGGCCACACTCCCCTCCCTCTGTCGGGACGAAGACGACAGAGGAGGGAGGTGGGCTGGGCCGGCTGCCGGCTGGGCCAGCCAGCTGGCTGGGCCGCACAGTGGAGGAGCCCAGGTAAGCTCCTCCTGTTATATATTTTCTGTTTTTTAATTTTTGACATTTGTTTTGATTTAAAAAATATATTAAATCATTTATTTAACTTATGCCAATTTTTGCAGGAGCTATTTATATTATTCCAGAGCTCTTTTATAATTGGCATAATATTTGGGCATATATTAATATATATAATTAATATATTTCCAATGCAAATATTTATGCATTAATTCCAAATGCCCAAAATAAATGTCCATGAGCCACTAAAAATATTGGTTTGATTTTTATCTCTGTCCAATATTTTCAGAGAGCAACATGAGCATTTTCTTGGACCCTTTTGGAGAAATTTTTATTTGGGTCATTTTCAAAATGGTTCTGAGGGTTTCACAGATCCCCATTTCAAGTTTCTGATGAAAGAGTAAACATGATGCAACACTCTAATGCATGACTAGCTAGGGTGTGACAACTCACCCCCACTCAAAAGAATCTCGTCCCGAGATTTGGGTTCCTCCGGGAAGAAGGCGGGATACTCGAGTCGAAGACGTTCCTCCCTTTCCCAAGTTGCTTCATCCTCGGAATGGTGCGACCATTGAACCTTGAGAAACTTGATATTATGACGTCGCGTGGTACATTCGGCTTGATCGAGGATACGGATGGGGTACTCTCGATATGTAAGATCATCTTGGAGATCAAGCGTTTCGTGGTCCACTTCACGGATAGGATCCGAGAAGCAACGCCTGAGTTGAGAAACGTGGAAGACATCGTGAACTCTGGAGAGGTGCGGAGGTAGTTCCAACTGGTAGGCAACTTCTCCTCGTTTGGCAAGAATGCGAAAAGGTCCAATGTAACGAGGAGCCAATTTGCCTTTGATACCGAAACGATGGGTTCCCTTCAGAGGGGTGACCCGAAGATAAGCCTTCTCGTCAACCTCGAAGGTCATAGCCTTATGTTTTCGGTCATATTGACTCTTTTGACGGGATTGGGCTGTTTTCAACTTTTCACGAACGATACGAACTTGTTCTTCTGCTTCCTGAATCATATCCGGGCCAAAGAATTGTCTTTCCCCGGTCTCTGACCAGTTAAGGGGTGTTCGACATCGTCGTCCATAGAGAACTTCAAAAGGGGCTTTACCCAAGCTAGATTGATAGCTGTTGTTGTAAGCGAATTCGGCAAATGGAAGGCACTTCTCCCAGTCCATTCCGAATGAGATAACAGAGGCTCGAAGCATGTCTTCTAGAATTTGGTTGACGCGTTCCACTTGACCGCTCGACTGAGGGTGGAAAGCGGTGCTAAAGGAAAGACGGGTTCCCATAGCATTTTGGAAGCTTTCCCAAAATCGAGAGGTGAAAAGACTTCCTCGATCCGAGTTAATTTCCAAAGGAACACCATGGAGAGACACTATTCGGGAGATGTACAAATCTGCCAGCTGACTAGCGGTTATACTCTCACGAACAGGTAAGAAGTGGGCTACTTTGGAAAGACGATCGACCACGACGAAAATAGCATTATTCCCTCTCTTGGTCCTGGGAAACCCAGTAATGAAATCCATACCAATTTTATCCCATTTCCATTCAGGAATAGCTAAGGGTTGAAGGGTGCCAGCAGGCGATTGATGCTCTGCTTTTACACGACGACAGACGTCGCAATTTGCAATATACTGAGCAATTTCTCTCTTCATCCTAGTCCACCAGAACCTCTGGCGTAGGTCCTGATACATTTTAGTACTACCGGGATGAATGGTGAGAGGAGATTCATGAGCTTCCTTAAGGATCAATCGCCTCAGGTTGCGCACTTTGGGAACTACTAGTCGATTCCCGAAGTATACGACTCCTTGATCATTAATGGAGAAACAATCCGCAATTCCTTTCTGAATGTTCCTCTTGATGCGGGAGATTCCCGGATCTACCTTCTGTGCTTTGATAATTTGATCCGTAAGGGTAGGTTTTGCCACCAAGGTGGAAAGAAAACCTTGAGGAACAATGTGAAGGTTAAGCTTCCGAAATTCCTCATGGAGAAGCGGTTGACTTTGTTGTAACATCAGGTTGTTACAATAAGATTTACGACTTAGCGCATCAGCCATGACGTTGGCTTTCCCTGGGGTGTAGGTTATTCCTAAGTCGAAGTCAGTGATCAATTCAACCCAACATCTCTGCCTGAGATTCAAATCCGGTTGGGTGAAAATATACTTCAGACTTTGGTGATCAGTGAATATTTCGCAACGATTACCGAGGAGGTAATGTCGCCAGGTCTTAAGTGCATAGACTACGGCTGCAAGTTCTAGATCATGAGTAGGATAATTCTCCTCATGTGGTGCAATTGCCGTGAAGCGTAAGCAATTACGTGTCGATCTTGCATGAGAACGCAACCTAGTCCTTGTCGCGAGGCGTCGCAGTAGATAACAAAGTCCTTAGAGAAGTCTGGCGGTACCAGTACGGGAGCAGAAGTCAGGCGTCTTTTCAGTTCCTGAAAGCTGTGCTCACATTGTGGAGTCCATTCGAACTTCTTATCTTTCTTGAGGAGTTCGGTTAGAGGTTTGGCAACCTTGGAGAAGTTCTCGACAAAGCGACGACAATAACTCGCTAAGCCTAGAAAACTCTGAACTTGCTTGACCGATTCGGGTGGAGTCCAGTTAAGGACGGCTTGAACTCGCTCAGGGTTAACAGCAATACCTTTACCAGATATTACATGACCCAGGTAGGTCACTTCTGACAACCAGAATTCACATTTAGAGAATTTGGCATAAAGGCGATGCTCTCGAAGTTTCTTCAACACTAGCCTTAAATGTTCGGCATGTTCTTCCTTGTTCTTGGAGTAAATGAGTATGTCATCGAGATAAACTACGACGAATTTATCCAAATACTCCATGAAGATTGAGTTCATTAACCGAGAAAAGGTGGCTGGAGCGTTGGTTAAACCGAAGGACATGACGGTGTACTCGTATTGGCCATAACGAGTAACAAAGGCCGTTTTAGGAATGTCCCCGTTTCTGATTTTGATTTGATGGTAGCCCAACCTCAAATCCATCTTGGAGAAGACTGAGGATCCAGCGAGCTGATCATACAGGTCGTTGATCCTGGGAAGCGGATATTTGTTCTTGATTGTGACCAAGTTGACAGGTCGGTAATCTACAACCATCCGGTCCGTACCATCCTTCTTCTTGACGAATAGGACGGGGCAAGCCCACGGAGATGAACTAGGGCGGATGAAACCCTTTTTCAAGGACTCATCGAGTTGTTTCTTAAGCTCGGCTAGTTCTAGTGGCGCCATCTTATAAGGTCTTCTAGCAATCGGAACGGTTCCTGGAATGAGGTCTATTACAAACTCGACATCCCTGTCAGGTGGAACACCTGGCAATTCCTCTGGAAAGACATCCGGGAAGTCACGGACTACCGGAACGTCCTCAAGGTCTGGCAAAGGGCTGGCGTTAAGAGAATATAATTGTCGCTTGGCTATTCGGGTCAAGACATGGACTATCTTCCCCGAAGGATGGGTGAGTTGAATAGTCCTAGAGAAGCAATCAATTTGGGCATGATGAGCTGACATCCAGTCCATACCCAGAATGATATTAATATCTGAAGATTTAAGGGCTATCAAAGACGCAAGGAAAACAAGTCTGTCGACTTGAATTTCATTTCCATAACTTACCCTAGAGGTCTGCCATCTAGATCCAGGGGTAGAGATTTCCATAGTGGATGGCAAGTCACAGAATGCAACGTTATGCAAACGAGCATAATTTTCAGATATAAAGGAATGAGAGGCTCCTGTATCGAAAAGAACAGATGCCGGGTGGCAATTAACAAGAAGCGTACCGAGAACGACGTTGGGGTCCTCTTGAGCTTCCTCGGCAGAGACACAGTTGACATGGCCACGTGAAGCGGTGACCGGTTTAGCATGAAACACTTTCCCTGTCGGCTTGCCATGGCCAACAGCTTTAGCAGATTGATTTGGGTTGGTCTGGGGGCATTCACGCATATAGTGGCCAGATTCCCCACACTTGAAACAAGTCACGGAACTGGTACGTGGAGGAGCATTATTGGTTGGACCCCCATAGGACTTGGCTGGAGCAGACTGTTGTACAGGGCGAGGCGCCTGGAAAGATGGCCTCGGTGTGAACCTGGGTGGCAGGGCGGTGTTGGGCACCCACACGCGGCGCTTCTGAGGACCAGCACCGGATGAGGAACCCGTGTCACGTCCATGCTTGCGTGTTGCGTCATAGTCAGTCTGACCAGTTTCAGCACTGATGGCTTTGTTGACAAGTTTCGAAAAAGATGTGCACTCATGCAGACGGAGGTCGCGGCGAAGCTCAGGACTAAGGCCCTTACGGAACCTTGCTTGCTTCTTGGCGTCAGTAGAAACTTCCTCAGTTGCATATCGGGCGAGATTACCAAACTCCCTGCTATAGGCATCCACAGAAAGTCGGCCTTGGGTGAAACTGCAAAATTCTTCACGTTTACGGTCCATGAGACCCTCCGGAATGTGATGTTCACGGAAAGCCTCGCTGAATTCAGCCCAAGTTGTGACATGGCCCGCTGGGCGCATAGCTCCATAATTCTCCCACCATAGACTGGCGGGGCCTTCAAGATGATATGCAACAAAGGTGACCTTGTCAGCCTCCGCTACCAGCGCGGAACGCAGTTTGTGAGAGATACTGCGAAGCCAGTCATCAGCGTCGAGAGGCTCGACGGAGTGGTGGAACGTGGGTGGATGCAATTTGATAAAATCACTGAGTGACACCACGTTAGCCCTCTGATGGTGTGCTGTATTCTGTTCAATACGCTCCAACAAACGGTTTGTCTCCCGCTTGTTTCTCTCAGCTTCCATCATAACCTCGGCTAGTGAAGGAGGATGAGGCAGATTTGCATCCCTGGCTTCACTGCCTTCGGCCTGCTCTTGGGAAGCAGGGTTAGCGCGCGTGTTGACCATCCTAGGAAATCAAGACAATGTTTTAGTCAGGATGGTAAAATTCCGACATAGGATACATAATGTAAGGAATAACTCGGAATGCAGGATGATCATCCGTATGACATGGTAGATACAGAAACTGCTTCTTTTATTCCATCGTCATACACACCATACAGGGTTTAGTACAAGACCAAACATAGTACTATTACGGTGAAAAGAGGATTACATCTCATCGGAGGCATTCCAAGCTCCTATACATTATTTTTCTACATCTTCGGAAAGAGTACAACTAGGTCATATCCCACGAGTTACGCGGGGCGATAGACGACACAGCTAGTGCAAACTAGTGATACCACCACTAACTCAGACCGATCCGTAATAGTCCTCGTAGAAGTCACCTCCATAGCCCGGAAGTTCAACATGTTCATCCGGAAACAGACGGTCTCGCGGAGCTTGTGGACCATAGGGGCTAGGATGAGGCCTTGGACCAACAAACGGTGGCCTGCGGGGACCGCGAGGTGGGGTGATGCCTCCTACATCACGCCAAACCATCACGTCTGGCAGAGCGGACCTCACAGGATAGAGATCGCGCATATCTGAATATCCAGCTTGCACCGCCGGTGCGAACCGAGTCAAAGTGGCCCAGTGGTCAGCACGGGTATTGAAGAGCTCTAACCTTAAGGCCCGATTTTCACGGTCCTTATCCTCGAGCATCTCAGCAGTGGTGCGAGTCCGTGAATCCTCCTGAGTGGAGTCAGCATAGATAGCCTGGAGATACCCTTGTGCTCCCGGAAGTGATCCTGGCATATACCGGAAATCAGAGTCCCGAAATAACCCAGATCTGACTCGCATAATGGTCATCATAGAGTAGGCGGCGTCCTGCACAGCCATCTCAATGGTAACCCCGAGTCCATAAGAGCAGTGAAGAGGCTCGGTGGATCCAGGATAAGATGGAAATATCCTGACAGTGCAGAGATACTGGCTTTGATTGAAATCTCGGAATTGCTCTTCGACCGTGTACTCGGGATACCAGCGGTATCCAGCCTCAGTCATTACCCTGACCAACTTAGCAGTATGGCCGGGTACATCTAGGCATCGAGTCAGGCGAACCACTTGATTGAGGTCGTGAGTGGCCATCTGAAAGCACAATCATAATGCAAAGGCATTAGAATTTCTAGCAAAATTTCGGCAGCATAACAGCTGTAAATGCTCAAAAAGGATTTGAGACATTTGACAAAGGATTTCGTACACACTCATCATCATTATATCAAAGTTCTGAAACCATTCTGGCAACATAATGTGGTAGTAGATCTGAACTAGGCTTGTATCCATCAAACTTATAAGGTACTACTGATTAGTAACTCGTGATCCTGATAGAGAGAACAGATCCTAATTCCTTAACCCCCGGTGGAAGAATGGACTGACTCAGATCAGAAAGTCATAAGGTATAAGGAGTAAAAAGAGCCTTATGTTCCATCCCACAAACAATTCCCCTACATATAACTAAAGAATTTCTAGACTCAACATCGACCAGTTTGGCTTGGAGAACCTACAGGCAGTCCGGCTCTAATGCCAACGCTATCAGGACCCCGACTCGATGTCACATCGATCTAGCAGGTAACACCTCATATCACTTTGCGGCCTCACGCACGGTATCCCCACCGGTGTCGTCTTACCTTTTCCCGGGACCGTTTGCGCCTTTTGGCTCACGTATATGATAGTGTCGCTAGCATCCATATGATAAAGAGCCCGGGCTGACATGACTAGTCGTAAATCCAAAGTGGCACAGACTTACAGGGACAGGCATCCATGACCCAGCTTCGAACGTCTCGGTCATCAGCAAGTGGGTCCGGGCTGTAGCACTGGGCTAGCAGGACTCCGGTAAACCGGGCTGTAGCGGGCTAACAGGACTCCGGTACTCAAAGCGTGACATTTCCCCGAAGGGACAGACACAGGAACGAAGAAGGACACATGCCGGCCAGCCTAAGTGTTCCAGAGCAGTAGCAAGCTACCATGGCTCAGCGGTAACACTAGGAGACATTTCCCGGTAAGAGAGGCTACTAAAGATAAACAACTAGATAGTCAGATCCCACACATACCAAGCATTTCAATCATACACACAATATGCTCGATATGTGTGAATACAAGGAAGCATCACAACATGACTCTACGACACAAGTACTTTATTTAAGGCTCAGGGAGCCATACATAGCATACACAAAGGTACGGGTCTCACGACCCCACATACAAGTCATACAGTCATACAAACCAGCAGCGGAAATAACTTGTCTGGGTACAGACAACTAGTAAAATAAAAGAGGCTTGGAAAACCTAGCTATACTACGTGGCCCTTCACAAGCTCAGGGTCACCACCTGGGTCTTTAGCCTACTCGTTGATGTCAACGTCTACATAGAACCCATCAGAAGGGGTTGCAGCGTCTTCTGTAAAAAATGTAGATTATAGCAACATGAGTACAAAGGTACTCAGCAAGACTTACATCAGATCCTACATACATGCATAGTATCAAGAAGGGTTGGTGGAGTTATTGCAGCAAGCGAGCTTTGACTCTTGGCTAGGCTATCCTACGATACTTCAACTGAAATGGTTTTGCGCACACGAGTCCACTACTCACCACTTCAATACACTACCGAGGATCCGCCTCCGTCTTCCTACGGAAGAGCCATCCTCGGCACTCACACTTATCTTGAGGCTTTTAGTAGTTTCCATTTACTTGTCTATGAACTGTATAGGCAACCAAGTAGTCCTTTACCGCGGACACGGCTATTCGAATAGATCATGTTAACCCTGCAGGGGGTACTTCTTCATACACGCTCTCACCACTTACCGTCGTTTACACGACATGTACTCGGCAACCTTCAAGCGGAAGCCCAACGTGGGTGTCGGCCACGACCTACCTAATCACCTAAGCCTCCAGTCCAGGTTTATCACCTATTCAGGTTCCATCCGCAGGGAGTCCGGTCGAGGTTTCCCATACGGCCCCGAACGATGTGAACAGGGTTCCCGAGATACCTAACGGGTATTCGGTACACCCGGCCACGTACCTACCGCATCACAGCCCACCCCTACGGTCAGCGCTGTCCACGGCCTCCAGTAGGCTACAAACACAAGAAACTACTTGCAACTCCTGGACGGAGAACTAGGGTGAATAAGAAGCCGAGAGGGTCCATTGGTTTCGGGCCCAATGCATGGTAGTAGCTGATTCTTAAATCACACATACAGATCTCAGTGCTTAAGGTCGGCTTCAATGAAACAACCCACCATGTACTCCTACATGGCCTCTCATCGATACCTTTACCAAATCGTGTTCACCACACCACTCTCATTACTGACGTAATCATTTCACTCCAGCCCATCCCCCCGATGAACCAGACCTGACACGACTCTAAGCATAGCAGGCATAGCAAGGTAGGAACAACACATACATATGGCTCAAACAACTCCTACACATGCTAGTGGGTTTCATTACTGACGTAATCATTTCACTCCAGCCCATCCCCCCGATGAACCAGACCTGACACGACTCTAAGCATAGCAGGCATAGCAAGGTAGGAACAACACATACATATGGCTCAAACAACTCCTACACATGCTAGTGGGTTTCATCTAGTTACTGTGGCAATGACAGGTCATGCAGAGGAAATGGGTTCAACTACCGTAGCACACAGCAGTTTGAATCGCGTTGTCTTAATGCAGTAAAAGAGAGCAGGAGCGAGAACATGGGATTGTATCGATATGATCAAACGGTTGGTTGCTTTCCTGATGGTTCGATGCACGGATATGGTTCTTCGTTAGGGTAATCACGGTACTCCTCGGGGACAGAACCTGTCGCAAAGGGCATCGATACACAAGCATCACCAAACAATGTGCAACAATATGATGCATGCATGAAACATGGCAATATGAGTGTATTGGGCTAATGCAACTAAAGCCAGAAGGGTTTGAACAAATTTGAATCAAAGATTCAAATTCCAAATTCAAATATGGCCTTTTTAAGTGCCTTTTCTTGTTCTTCTTAAAACATCAATTTAACTTGTTTGATCATGCATGAAAATAGTACAGATGGATAGATTGGATTTTTCTGATCATTTTTCATATATAATTTGTCCAATTTGGAGTTACAGAATAAAAGTTATGAATTTTTGAAGTTTAAATAATATTCTGGAATTTCCTGATTTAATTTAAATCCAGAAAATCAATTACTGCGTCAGCCTGACGTCAGTGTGACGTCAGCAGGTCAACGGAACAGGTCTGGGTCAAACCTGATAGTGGGTCCCGCATGTCAGGGTGATTATTTTAATTAAAACTTAATTAAAACTAATCCTGTTTAATTAACAGGGCTGGGCCCCACCTGTCATTGACTCAGGGGAGTCAACCAGGGCCCACCCGTGGTCAAAGTTAATGTCGGCTGCCGGCGTTTAGTCTCCGGCGAGCCCGACGCGGCGGCGGAAGTGGTTTTGGTCATTTCGGCCACCAGAGGGGCCGCGGAGACCACCGGAGTGGAGCTGATGCCAACCCGCAGCTCTTGGCTGGGCCCGTTGGGGTCGGGGTGGCCGGAGTCGACGGCGGCGAGCTCGGCTGCGGCCGCCGGGGTTCGGTCGTGCACGGGAACGGTGCTGGAGCTCGAAGTCGAGCAAAGCGAGGCGCTAGGGATGCTCTACGGGGTCTTGCGAACTCGTTGGACTCGCCGGGGTGACCAAATGGTCACCGGAGCTGCGTCGACGGCGAGCTCGGCGACGGCGGAGGTTCGGCCGTGGTGGGGAGGTGGCTACGGTGAGGGAACAAGGGGAAGGAGAGGGGGAAACGGTGGCGTAGCTCACCGCGGTTGCAGTGGGCGTCGAAGTGGGCTCGGGGACGCGCTGGAGACGGCGAATCGACGGCGACGGTGGTCGGAGCCCGAAGAGGGGAACGGCGACGTGGCGGCGATGCAGGGCTTCCGGGGAGCTGTGGAGCGGTGGGGAGGAAGAGGGAGTCGAGGCGGAGCTCCTGAGCTAGTCGGGGGAGCGAGGGGTGGTCGGAGACGGTGGCTATGGCGAACGGCGGCGACGGTGGTGTTCGGCCGTGTGAGAGGGGGAGCGAGAGAGAGGAGAGGAGAGCCGGGGGAGAGTGAGAGAGAGCAGGGGGGAGGGCGTGGCGTCGTCCAGGGCGTCGAGCGAGGAGGGGAGGCCAGGCAAGCAGGCGAGCAGGTGGCGTGGCGCGGTGGCGCGCGCGCGCGCCGGCCACACTCCCCTCCCTCTGTCGGGACGAAGACGACAGAGGAGGGAGGTGGGCTGGGCCGGCTGCTGGCTGGGCCAGCCAGCTGGCTGGGCCGCACAGTGGAGGAGCCCAGGTAAGCTCCTCCTGTTATATATTTTCTTTTTTTTTAATTTCTGACATTTGTTTGATTTAAATAATATATTAAATCATTTATTTAACTTATGCCAATTTTTGCAGGAGCTATTTATATTATTCCAGAGCTCTTTTATAATTGGCATAATATTTGGGCATATATTAATATATATAATTAATATATCTCCAATGCAAATATTTATGCATTTATTCCAAATGCCCAAAATAAATGTCCATGAGCCACTAAAAATATTGGTTTGATTTTTATCTCTGTCCAATATTTTCAGAGAGCAACATGAGCATTTTCTTGGACCCTTTTGGAGAAATTTTTATTTGGGTCATTTTCAAAATGGTTCTGAGGGTTTCACAGATCCCCATTTCAAGTTTCTGATGAAAGAGTAAACATGATGCAACACTCTAATGCATGACTAGCTAGGGTGTGACAAAAACCCATTCTCGGTTCGTGCCAAACCAACAAACACCTTCGGTGATACCTGTAGAGCACCTTTATGATCACCTAGTTATGAAGTGACGTTGGGATAAACACTAAGTATTCCTCTGATGTCAGGGAGTTGCACGATATCATGGTCTTAGGAATAGATACTTGACATGAAGAAAGATATAACAATAAATTGATACGATCAACTACTAAGCTTATAGTTGGGTCTTGTCCATCACATCATTCTCCTAATGATGTGATCCCGTTATCAAATGACAACTCATGTTTATGGTTAGGAAACCTTAACCATCTTTGATCAACGATCTAGTCTAGTAGAGGCTCACTAGGGAAATAGTATTTTTTTGTGTATTCACACATGTATTTAAGTCTTCGGACAATACAATTCTAGCATGAATACTAAACCTTTATCATGAATAAAAAAATATGATAATAACCAATTTGTTATTGCCTCTATGGCATATTTCCAACAATAAGTAATCATGTGAATTTGGTATTCCATATTTTGATGATGTGTATGTTGTGATTCCCTTAGTGGCGTTATGTGAATGTTGACTACATGACACTTCACCATGTTTGGGCCTAAGGGAATGCATTGTGGAGTAGCTATTAGATGATGGGTTGCTAGAGTGATAGAAGCCTAAACCCTAGTGTATGCGCTATTCCGTGAGGGGCTAATTTGGATCCATACGTTTAATGCTATGGTTAGATTTTATCTTAATTCTTCTTTCGCAGTTGCGGATGCTTGTGAGAGGGGTTAATCATATGAACAACACCCAAGCACCGGTACACCCACATATTAAATTATCAAAGTAGCGAACCCGAATCGAATGAACATGATGAAAGTGACTAGATGAAATTCCCATGTGTCCTCGAGAACGTTTTACTTATTATAAGAGATTGTTCTGGCCTGTCCTTTGCAAAAAAGGATTGGGCTACCTTCTACACCTTATTACTACTTGTCACTTTTTACAAATTATCTTCCTATCAAACTACTCATCACCGATAATTTCAATGCTTGTAGACATTACCTTGCTAAAAACCGCTTGTCATTTCCTTCTACTCCTCATTGGGTTCGACACTCTTACTATTAGAAGGACTATGATTGATCCCCTATACTTGTGGTCATCAATGTACAACGTACCCTCAGGGCCTACACCAACAATGACCAAGTGGTGTGATATGATAAAAGAGATGGGAGTTGCTGTTGATGAGAAGTTTTAAGCGCCTGGCTTTTCATTGTTTTCTTGCACAGACAACTAGCTTGAAGGTGTTTCCGTGTGCCTATTTAGTTGTATTGAACCCACGCGACATCGTGAATTCAGATATTTGCTAGTTCATTGTCGACCGACTTAGGATTGCTTTCATGGGGCTGGGAGACAAGAAGAATACTATATGTTGTTGCCTCTTCCGCCTAGTGGTAAAATGACCAAGATCCCCTATTTTTCTGATTCATTGACTTTCTTTTCATTCTTTTATTTTTTTATTTTTTATAGTTCTTTTGCAAACTGATAGGTGTCCCCCTTTATTTTCTATGTTTGTTTTTGGTCTGTGAAACAGCTCCTTTACCTCGACTCGCTAGATGTGGACTATAGGTCTATCTCCAAGGATTTTGTGGAAGAGAGAACCCCAAATATTCTTCCAAGGGTCAAAGCATGGAACGAAGTTCTCATCAAGGCAATTATCAAGAAGGACAGGATCAGGAAGGGTGTATATGGAAAACTGCGAGTAAGTTTTTTGCTTTTCTTTTCATGGTTGTTCAGCATGTAGAGCCTCTTGTTTGTCAAGCAGGCATGTAGTTTTGGTCAAAATCATCTTTGGAAATCATCCTGAAAACCTTCAACATTTTTTTGAATTATATAGTTGCCCATAATCAGAGTTGCAGTTTTTTTGAGGGCTAATGATAGTGGGGAAGGCTCCCACTTCCCTTCTTTTTCTTTTTTATTAATATATGTTATTGGTCAAATGTACAAATATTGACATAGCGGTGGTTAGAGTATAACAATGGGGGTGGGTTTCTATCAAAAGGATCTTACAAAAGGTTACTAGAGAGATCAAAAGTGACGAAGGAAGGGTGTTGATTACAAAGATTTCACAAAGGAGAGCACAAAAGGAATTTGCTGTTGTTTAGTTCTGTGTTGAAGAAGTGTAAAGTCCCTTTTAAATCTGTTCAACCAAGAGCCGTGCAATGGAGGAATCCCTTTGAATAGTTTATCATTGCGTTCCTCCCAAATCCCTCATGCTGCCACTGTCAGTTCAATATCAGGCGTATATCGTAGTAGGGGTCCTAAGCTAGGCGTCTTGGAGCGAAGGTAACATGGACACGGGATTTTACCCAGCTTCGGGCTCTCTCAAAGAGATAATACCCTACGTGCTGCTTTTTATTGTATTCATATGGGTGTAGTACAAAGTACATGTATCTACCACGAGATTGTAGTAATGAATATGAGATTGCCTATTGACTAGCCAAGCCTCGGTTTATATAACACACCAGAGGCCTAGGGTTTTAGGAGAGTCCTTGGCTTGGGCGCCAAGTCTTGTGGAATCCTTCTTGTATGCGGCATGGGCTGTCCGAACTGGCCCAATAGTGAACCACCATGGGGGTCCTCGGCCCGATCCAGCTGGTCGGGAGACGACGTGGTGAGTAGCCCCTAGTCCAGGACACCGTCAGTAGCCCCCTGAACTGGTATTCATGTTGGGGACGCTCCTCGATTCTTCCAAACTGTTCTTCATCTTCGGTCTTCGGTCTTGAAAACTGGTTCAGCAAATCTTCCCATCTTCGATCTTGAGGATCGCCGAGCTAAATCCGAAGAGTTCACACGTCGGGCATCCGAGGAGACCTTCAAGGTTTCGGCCTTTATCAATGCCTTGTAATTTTTTACACCACAGATTAGGTTTGATGTTGTTCCCGTGCGGTGGTGTCCTCTTGCATCTGAGCTCCAACACCGGACTGCCTTTGAGGTATCTTTTGCAGCCGAGCACCAACGCCGGACTATATCCGAGCTCCAACGCCGGACTATATCCGAGGTGTCATAGATCACCTTAGTTTGAAAAAGTTTGAAGGAGGTTAAACCAAGCTTAATGCCGGAGATGCCCTCTATGGAGCCAGCCACTTGCAACCGAGCTTTATGCCGGACTACTTCCAAGCTATCTTTTGCAGCCGAGCACAAACGTCGAATTGTATCCAAGCATCACCTCGGCCATGGGCTGATTTTTATGATTTTAATTCCGATTTTTGCAATGTATTCTCTGCCGAGATGTATAGCCAATAGCCCTCAAGGTGCGTGTTAGCCTAATATCTGGG
The DNA here is from genome assembly GCF_002162155.2 of Triticum dicoccoides. Classification (NCBI taxonomy): domain Eukaryota; kingdom Viridiplantae; phylum Streptophyta; class Magnoliopsida; order Poales; family Poaceae; genus Triticum; species Triticum dicoccoides. The sequence continues at coordinate 293,444,505 of NC_041389.1, forward strand.
ATGCACCCAAAGGATAAAATCAAACCGCTTTTCCTAGTAGCCCCTGAGACTCTGGTCGATTCATGAAATCGGCTTGAGGATCAATTCCCAGCTCGGCTTGAGGATCAATTAGGAATAGAAACGCGGTGTAATATATTAGAGGAAATAGTGATCGGAGAACGGGCCCTTCAGAGAGGGTCTTGAGAAGTTGTCGTAATACATTAGCTTGATGCTGAATAGGTTCGAAGACGCGTTTGCCTGTAGTTCGGTCAAGTCGAACACTGAGCACTTTGAATTTTCTACATTGAATAGGCAATGCAGTAGCCCCCGAGCCACTGGTCGGGTGGCAACACCAGATCAGGGGATCGATGTGCCACTTTAATATTTATAATTAATGAGCCCGAAGGCCAGTAGCCCTCAAGCCTTAATGCGGGCATGGGTGGCCGAATTAAGGATCGATATCCATAGTAAAATCACAAATTATGTGTAATGACTCTATGTATCCAAGTACTTTACATCATTAATGCTCGGATCCGCATTGTACAAAACTTTGTTGACCGACCATCGGCTTCAACTTCTTCAGGCAGTAGCCAAGGAGTGTTTTTCTAGTTTATAAAGCCGTTATAAGGGCAAAGATTTATGGAAAACAAGGCAATCCGGCCATGCGGTTTTATAAACAAAGGTACACGGAGAGTTATGTTATATTACGTTTTAACGTAAGAAACATCTTCCAAAGAAAATAGTCCCGCTATCGGTTCCTTTCTTTGGGTCGTCATGCTTATCATGATCATGAAACCTCACCTCCGATCAATGTGGGAGGAAAATATTGAGGATTTAATTCGGGGTAAGTTCCAGAACTCTATGGTATTAATGAACTAAAATTTTCACGTCCGTCGTTGCCGACCAATGTGATCCTTTAAGATTGCTAGATTTCGGCTTCACCCAGTCTGAGGTACTTACTCGGATGACCCGGTAGTAACAATCACGGAGGTGCTCCCTTTACAACCTATACGAACAATCTAGAATGTAGGGGTAAGCACAGGAGCTAGGCAACCCAACTTTGCCAAAATCTTAAGTCAAATTGGTGCATATTTATGGCTTTATAATGATGATTGCAGAAAGATGCCCTCGTATATTAAATACAAACGCCGATGATATGTTTATTTTGACTCCGTTATGACCGTTTATCATTTGAAAGTCGCCCATTGTCGGCTTCCACCCCCTTGTAGCACTACTAGGAAAAGGCCTACTAATGGCGCACCGGTTTTGCCTACTAATGGCGCACTACCGGTGCGCCATTAGTAGCACGCCATTAGAATTTATTACTAATGGCGCACCACCGGTACGCCATTAGTATCTGGTATACTAATGGCGCACCTGGCAATGCGCCATTAGTATGTAACTCCATGCGCCATTAGTATGCCTCCCGGGGGCCATATGTAACCATGTGCTTTGTCACACTAATCGCGCACTCTGCCTTGATGCGCCATTAGTATCCTTTGGCATACTAATGGCGCACTTTGCCTTGATGCGCCATTAGTATTAATATTTGGTTTTTTTGTTTTTTTGCTTTTCTGATTTTTGCACTGGTTACAAAATATATTATTGGACAGAATATAGACAGCAGCACACAGCAACATCAGATTCATCGAATACAATAGAAGATTAGTCTCCGAATACAATTCATCATATTAGTCTATGAATTCAAAAGACCGAACAAAGATAAAACATTACAAGTCTCAAGACCGCGAGTATCGAGTTTGTCTTCACATTACAAGTCGATATCGATCATCTAAACTACCATCACATAAAAGAGAGTTGTGGTCATCACGATGAGCATCATCGCGATCAAACTGGTCCTCATCCGGTTCCTCCAACGCTCCCTCCTCTCTCCCGCTAGATAGTGAGCATATCTAGATTCGGCCTCCGCCCTAGTGGTGTACCCTTTGTAACTGTTACTGCTGAAACGGTGAACCTATCTCCGACACTCCTCCCAGTCGTCGTAGACTCCGGGAACCTTACCCTTGTACTTGAGTGAATTCCTCCTTGACAGTGCGGAGCGCATTCGGACGCCGATCCTTCCTTTGCTTCTTCGATTGGCTGCCATCTGTGTGTGCGCCGCCATCATCAGTGGTTGCATCCTTGGCGGCACCATCAGTGGTGTCATCCCCGACGCAACTAGGGGTTGTGTAATCAGGATCGGTGTCTTCCGCGGCGTCCTCATAGCGGTGAGGTTGTTCCTCCATCTCCTGGGACAGCTCCCAGAATTGCTTGCCACCCGAACCACCGGCCTCATCATTGTGGGCCATGTTTCGCTCTAAATAGGAAAAAAGTTTGGTTATTGTCAAGGAACAAGATCATGGTCTCATCATTTAGGGTCTGTCGACACCGAGGCACCCTAAAATCCTATGCTTTCATCATTTAGGGTTTGTCGACGCCGAGGCACCCTAAAAGCCTAAGCGTACATCATTTAGGTTCTCATCGACACCGAGGCATCCTGGGCAGCCAAGTTAAGTTTTCATCATTTAGGGTTTATCGATGCCGAGGCACCCTAGGTTGGGCCTAATCACTTGGCTCTATTGCCACCTATGTTGGGTTTATCATCTAGGGTTTATCGATGCTAAGGAGAATTATAAGTTGGGCCTAATCACTTGGCTCTATTGCCACCTATGGTTTAATGCAGCAAGAATGGCGGGGCAGTTGATCCTACTTAACTAAGTACTAAGATACCCCGGCCCATGCATTAGTCGCAAGTACCCCATATGTCCTATTTTTAGCAAAGTCATGCTAAAATTCACAGAAAATTTCAGCATGACCTTTGCTGAAAATAGGACATATGGAGTAACCGAATTTGCCGGAACGGAAGTTAATCAACATTCCGACAAACTCAAGGGCCTCTCGGGGTACCTGCAAATTCATCACGACATGATGGTCGGAGACATGACCTTTGCAAAATGGTCGGAGACACGATGGTCTTTCTCAATGTGATCAATTGATGGATCAACACATAAAACATGTCCAATAAGTATGATTTATAGAGTCAACATCAGTATGAATATATATAAAGTTTTTCTTCATCAGCCAGGCCCATGCAAGTAACTGCATCCAGCAACTATTTCTGCTACTCTGTAACTAACTACACTCTGTATTTATAGATTCATTTTAGATGAGATCAGATTGAGCTCCAACTGTAGCTGCAGGTGAGGGATCCATGAGCCATCATGCCAGCCAGCCAGGAAATAAACTTTACTTTCCAAAGGAAATAAAAATACAATGCATACATACATACTTAAGCAGGTAGATAGATAGATAGATAGATGAGCATGTTCAGTTTACAACAACGAATATAAACAAGCAAAGAATGCATGCAAGTTTAAAGTAAAACATTTCAGTTAATTCAAGTACTCCTCTTGCTCTCCACTTTCTCTCTTCTCTTCTTCAGTTAATTACTGATGTTGTTGTTAACTGAATCGGTCGTAGTTTGTTAGGTTTCTCCGCGGCCCTGACCCGACCATGGGATGGCACGAACTAGACGGTCATGGCTGCATCGCGGGTGACGCGCGGGGAGCGCTGGGATGGCAGTGCTCACGACCCGGAAGTGGCCTAGTTTCTCGTTTTCTGTTAGCTGTGTAATCGCTGAATAAGAAGAGAAATAGAGAGAAGAAAAGCTGCGAAGCTGAACGTGGGACAAACACATTATAACTGAATTTTACCACGTCTCCCCTCCTGGACGTTTCAGAAACAGGAGGGCCCACGTCTCCCCTCCAGAGTTTTCGAGGGCCCACGTCTCCCCTCCAAAGGGCAGGACATTTGAGTTTTCGAGGCAACTCCCCACGTCTCCCCTCCACTGGCAACTCCCCATGATGCAGAGGGGGTTTTCTTCCCACGTCCAGGTAACTCCCCTCATATTCCATTGCCACTCCATCTTCCTCCCTCTGCCTCCCTCCTCATTCCATTGCCGCTCCATCTTCCTCCCTCTACCTCCCTCTGCCTCCAACATCAAGCAACTCCCCTCTGCCTCCACCATCGATGGCCAGGAGGGCAATGGCGGAGGAATCGTGGAGCAACTCCCCTCCGTCTGCCAAGAGAATGGCGGAGGCATCATGGAGCAACTCCCCTCCGTCTGCCAAGCATCGCCGTGGTGAGGCGTCAGGCAAGGAGCCGCTGGTGGTCGACGACGATGTTCCGGTCCCCGGGAAGAAGCGGGACTACACCGTGCCATTCAAGGTTGATATCCACCTGAAGGAGCCGCTGGATGTCGTATGCACCAGCAATCCAGACGAAGCCGACAAGATGATCCGCAAGATGAGGAGGAGGCTCGGCGGCATGCTTCCTCGGAATATCGACATTGATGTCGAGTATACCAGGGAAGACAAACCTCCGCAAATTGCTGCAGTTCTACAGTTATGCGTGGAGGATCTCGTCCTAGTATACCACATCACCGTGGCAACCAAATGGTAAAAACATCCAGTTCTGAAGTTTCTGTCTAATTAGTAGTTTCTGAAGTAGATGCAATAGTTATGAAGTTCTGAAGTAGATGCAATACTAGTTCTGAAGTTTCGTTTTAATTAGTAGTTTCTGAAGTTTCTGAAGTAGATGCAATAGTTCTGAAGTTCTGAAGTAGATGCAATACTAGTTCTGAAGTTATGAAGTTTCTGTCTAATTAGTAGTTTTTTGGTGATCATACAGAATGTTGTCTAGAAGTTTTTGTGATCATTTAGTAGCTGTTATGAATGTTGTCTTGTAATGCAAAAGATTGCAAAAAAAAATACATCATTGAGATGTTATGCTTGCTGTTTTGATCATACAGAATGTTGTCTTGTAGTTGTTGTGATCATTTAGTAGTTGTTGTGATCATACTGTTTTAACTGAATTTTGGTCAGAACTGAAGATGCTATTTTAACTGAATTTTGCTTCAACTGAACCCATTTTAATTCTGTAGTTTCTGAAGTTTTTGAAGTAGATGAATTTGATGCACCAGATTAATTTGATGCAGGCCCAAGGAACTCCGCCCGCTCTTGCAGGAGAAGAAGCTGTACACCTTTGTTGGCTTCTGCATTGGAGGCGACAAGGAGAAGCTGAAGTTGTCTGGTTTAGAGATCAACCCCGACAAGTACGTCGACTTGCAGCGCAAATGGAGCGTTCCAAACAATGGAAAGAAGTGGCAGTCTTTGCTGAGTTTGCAGGCAGCCTCATCCACCCATCCTACAAGGAAATGAAGCAGAAGATCGACAGTAAATCGGACCACCTACTATGGGGGGACAGCCCACTGCCAAACAAGCTCATTGAGTACGCCGCGAAAGATGCGGACGTCACCTACGAGGCATGGAAGAAAATCGAAATCACCAAAGAAGGTTTGGAGCTCTGGCAAGAGGCGGAGGATCATTGGGATGACCCCTACTACTGGGGATATTGAGTTGTTTGTGGTATTGGAATGACCCCTACTACTGTGTCTCAGTTTGTAGTTATGTGGTTGAACAAGTTTTCTTTTGTTATGTTGAACAAGTTTGTTTTTGTTATGTTGAACAAGTTTGCTTTTGTAATGATGAACAAGTTTGCTTTGGTTGTCAGTTGACATCACTCATCGCTGAGCATGGTTTAGTTTTACCTTTATCTATTTATTATTTAGGCAGAGCTATTCAGGCATGGAAGATATAATCATCCTTATGGTGAGGATCGCAATGTTTTTAGCTTCCAAGTTTCTAATGACACATGATCTTTCCAACCACATAACTTAACTGCAAACATTTCCCCTGTAAATTGTACTTACACATTCCAACCAATACCTGGAGGTTGTAATTTCGTATTGAATGACCATCAATGACTAAGTGAAGCAAATAATTGCTATGTATTTCTTGGCACGCGAGAAGGAAGAGGAGAGAGGAGGCGGAGCTCACCGGGGAGGCGCAAGGAGGCCCTGCGACAGCTTAGTAGCAACAGAGGTGGCCGAAGTTGAGGAAGACAGCGGCGACCCGAGGAAGAAGTGTTGGGGAACGTTGTAGAAAATTAAAATTTTTCCTACGGTTTCACCAAGATCCATCTATGAGTTCATCTAAGCAACGAGTCATGGGAGAGAGTTTGCATCTACATACCACTTGTAGATCGCGTGTGGAAGCTTGCAAGGTGATGATGTAGTCGTACTCGACGTGATTTGAATCACCGATGACCAAGTGCTGAACGGACAGCACCTCCGCGTTCAACACACGTACAGTACGGGTGACGTCTCCTCCGTCTTGATCCAGCAAGGAGGAAGGAGAGGTTAAGGAAGACAGCTCCACCGGCAGCACGACGGCGTGGTGATGGTGGAGAAGCAGTACTCCGACAGGGCTTCGCCGAGCACACAACGGAGGAGGAGAGGTGTTGGGGAGGGGAGGGCTGCGCCTTGGCATGTGGTGCGGCTGCCCTCCCCTCACCCCTCTATTTATAGGGGGAAGGGAGAAGGGGGCCGGCCCCTCTAGATCCATCTAGAAGGGGGGCGGCGGCCAAGGGGAGGGGGGACTTCCCCCCAAGCAAAGGGGGGGGCGCCCCCTGTCGGGTTCCCCCCTCAACCCTAGGGGCAAGGGCCCAGGGGAGGGGGTGCGCCAAGCCCACCAGGGGCTGGCCTACTCCCCACGCAGCCCAAGTGGCCCCCCGGGAGGGGTGGCCCCTCCCGGTGGACCCCCGGAGCCCTTCTGGTGGCCCCGGTACAATACCGGTATGCCCCCGAAACTTTCCGGTGTCCTTTTAACAACTTCCCATATATAAATCTTTACCTCCGGACCCTTCCGGAACTCCTCGTGACGTCCGGGATCTCATCTGGGACTCCGAACAACATTCGGTAGTCACGTACTAGTCTTCCTAATAACCCTAGCGTCACCGAACCTTAAGTGTGTAGACCCTACGGGTTCGGGAGACACGCAGACATGACCGAGACGACTCTCTGGCAATAATCAACAGCGGGGTCTGGATACCCATGTTGGCTCCAACATGCTCCTCGATGATTTCATCGGTTGAACCACGATGTCGAGGATTCGATCAAACCCTGTATGCAATTCCCTTTGTCAATCGGTACGTTACTTGCCCGAGACTCGATCGTCGGTATCCCAATACCTTGTTCAGTCTCGTTACCGGCAAGTCACTTTACTCGTACCATAATGCATGATCCCGTGGTCAACACCTTGGTCACCTTGAGCTCATTATGATGATGCATTACCGAGTGGGCCCAGAGATACCTCTCCGCCATACGGAGTGACAAATCCCAGTCTCGATCCGTGTCAACCCAACAGATACTTTCGGAGATACCTGTAATGCACCTTTATAGTCACCCAGTTACGTTGTGACGTTTGATACACCCAAGGCACTCCTACGGTATCCGGGAGTTACACGATCTCATGGTCGAAGGAAGAGATACTTGACATTGGCAAAGCTCTAGCAAACGAACTACACGATCTTTTATGCTATGCTTAGGATTGGGTCTTGTCCATCACATCATTCTTCTAATGATGTGATCCCGTTATCAACGACATCCAATGTCCATAGTCAGGAAACCATGACTATATGTTGATCATAACGAGCTAGTCAACTAGAGGCTCACCAGGGACATTTGTGGTCTAAGTGTTCACACGTGTATTACGATTTTTGGATAATACCGTTGTAGCATGAACAAAAGACAATTATCATGAACATTGAAATATAATAATACTTTTATTATTGCCTCTAGGGCATATTTCCAACAAGAAGAGGTGGAGGGGGGTGGAGGGGTCGAGTGCCGTCGCGCCCTGGTTCCGCGGCTCGCCGGCCCGGTGTTGAAGCAGATTCTGCCCGCCGCCTTG
>NC_041389.1:293452678-293508597 GCF_002162155.2 Triticum dicoccoides
CGCCTTGCCTGTCGCCTCGCACGGTGGAGCTTGAGGACTGGGAAGGCGAGGGAGGGGGTGGGTGGGTGCGGTGAAGGCGAGGGAGGGGTGGATTGGGAGCGGACGGCGATGGGGGCAGGGCAGGGGCTGACTAGGGGCGGCGACGGAGACGGGGGCGCGGGGGCGGCGGCGGTGTGGGTCGGGGCAGCGCGCGGGTGGATCTGGTGGCGAGGGAGAGAGGGTCGAAGGGGATCTGGCGAGAGGGAGAGAGGATAGCTAGGGGGAGGGTTCTAATGGCGCACCGTCCAGTCGTGCACCATAAGTATGACTATTCTAATGGCGCACCACCCCTCGGTGCGCCATTAGAATTTTGTGTTAATCTAGCCCACTAACCATATCTACAACCTATCCCTATCTACAACAGAACCCACCCACTAGCTAGACTGGTCAGCACGCAGCACACACACCAGGAAGTCCTGGGTTCGATTCCCAGGCTCTCCAATATTTTTTTATGCATTTTGAATGCTGATTTTTATATTTATTTGTGTTTAAATATGTTCAAACTTGTTTAAATCATAATAGTAATATTTTTTTAAAAAACAGTAATAATTTTTTTATAAATATGTTCAAATTTCTTACTTGAAAATATCATCGGCGGCGGCGGTGGAGCGGGGGAGGGTGCGGGGATCGAGATCGAGATGGAGGGGGAATCGAGATCGAGATGGAGGGGGATCGAGATCAAGTGTCCTCATGAATTCAAAAAGTGCCCATGAAATTTAAAAATATTCATGATATCAAAAAGTGCCCATGAAATACAATCGAGAAATGAAGACTACGATTTAAATAAAATCGATCTTAGCTAGCTATCTGTTCACAATCTTCTTGCCCTTCTTTTTCGCAAATGGAGTTCTTTTGTGGAACGGACGTCCTTTAGGTAGGGTGGTCCTGCTTCTTCTTGTGGTGTGTGCTACTACTTCATCATCGTCGTCATGTTCGATCTTCGGGTCGCCGTACTTGTCGAAGTCTTGCTCATTGGCTACTCCATCCATTCCGATGATCATCCTTTTGCCTCTCCTCATGACAACACGTCTGGGCTTTGGCGGGTCGGTAATGAAGAAACATTGGTCCACTTGGGAAGCTAGTACCCATGGCTCATTTTTCGCGGTGACGTTTGCGCCCGCAGTCTTGCATTTGGCTTCGGGTATAAACACGACTGGGCTTTGGCATAGTGCGCCATTAGTAGGTTTGCAAAAAGTAAAACAAAATTATATACTAATGGCGCACTGTCTTGGTCGTGCGCCATTACTAGCTCTATCTAGTAATGGCGCACTTTGCCATCCCTGCGCCATTAGTTTGTATGGAAAAATGGGAAAAAAATCAATAGTAGTGGCGCACCGTGAGCACGGTGCGCCATTAGTGTCTTCCACACTAATGGCGCACGAGCAACCGGTGCGCCATTAGTATATAGTAGTGGCGCACTACTTACCTGGTGCGCCATTAGAATCAGTCCTATCTATAGCCCTTTTCCTAGTAGTGTAGATGCTACACAGGGTGTTTTCGCAATAACAAAACAACCCTTAGCCGACGTCTCGGTGCCCGAAGGCGGTTGTGTTAGCGAAAACGAGGCAATCAAATATGCGGGCTTTATAACTTTCACTTAGTCATAGGAGCTTAAAGTTGGGAGGCTAGTTACTAGCCCCCCAGTTAGTGTTCGATGACAATCGAGGTCAAGTCGTAAACACTTCGGCCAATGTTATGAATGGACCGTCATTTAACATGGGTGACCTCTATCGATCTTATAATTTAACACATTCGTCGGATCACTGACTAGTTTACACTTATTGTGACAGTCAGTTTTCGGCTTTCTCCACTAAGGTGCTTAACCATGCTAGCTGGAAGCACAATCGCAGTGGTTCTCCCTTTGCACACCTAGCCGAACAAAGCGGAATGTAGGAGGCAAGCACAGGAGTCGGGCAACCCAACTATTGACAAAAGACACAATTCGAAACCGATGCATATAAAGCTATACCCAAGAATGTTTTGCCGAATCGCTAAAGGTGTCCGGCGTTGCACTCTGAGACTTATGCTGGAAACACATAAATAGTTTAAAAGTGACATAGGCTTAAAAACCATAAGACTTATGTGGAAACTCCACGCCCAAACTAAATCAAGTCAATTGGTGCCAATCCAAAAATTGGTCTAATTTTTTTTTTGCTTCTGTCGTGCTTTAACATGACACATCCGATCTCAAGACTGCAAGTGGGTCAAGATCGGACCCAGGCTATCCTACTATTGACCACACGCTCGAGTCGAGGAAGGAGTGATAGAAAAAGACTTGGAAGGAACAAGAAGAAAACACACTATTATAAAACGGTTCATGTAAATTTAAGAGCCCCCAGCTAACATGGGTAAAGAGACTTTCTTTTAACAAACAACTCACATGAGCACTGTTGAACCGAACACAAATTAAAAACTTAAAACTTTGAGCATGAAAACGACTTAGCTGGTTAATGTGCTCGGTGTAGATGATGTGGCCGGAGCTTACAACGGGATGAGGTCCCAGCCCCCAAGCCAGTCCCGAGGTGGCCGAGCGAAAAGCTCGGCACTCCAAAGTGGAGACACAGCACGACCGATATGGTGAGGCGAAGCCTGCTACCTCTTGAGCATGCGTTGGTTTTTCCCTTGAAGAGGAAAGGGTGATGCAGCTAAGTAGCATAAGTATTTCCCTCAGTTTTTGATAACCAAGGTATCAATCCAATAGGAGGCCACACGCAAGTCCCTCGTACCTACACAAACAAATAAGAACCTTGCAACTAACACGATAAAAGGGTTGTCAATCCCTTCACAGCCACTTGCAAATGTGAGATCTGATAGAGATGATAAGATAATATTTTTGGTATTTTTATGATAAACATTAAAAGTAAAGATTGCAAAATAAATGACGACAGAAATAGCTAGTTGACGGGAGATTAATATGATGGAAAATAGACCCGGGGGCCATAGGTTTCACTAGTGGCTTCTCTCAAGATAGCATAAGTATTACGGTGGGTGAACAAATTACTATCGAACAATTGATAGAAAAGTGCATAATTATGAGAATATCTAGGCATGATCATGTATATAGGCATCACGTCCGCGACAAGTAGACCGACTCCTGCCTGCATCTACTACTATTACTCCACATATCGACCGCTATCCAGCATGCATCTAGAGTATTAAGTTCATAAGAACAGAGTAATGCATTAGGCAAGATGACATGACGAAGAGGGATAAACTCAAGCAATATGATATAAACCCCATCTTTTTATCCTTGATGGCAACAATACAATACGTGTTGTTTCCCCTTCTGTCACTAGGATCGAGCAACGCAAGATCGAACCCAAAGCTAAGCACTTCTCCCATTGCAAGAAAGATCAATCTAGTAGGCCAAACCAAACTGATAATTCGAAGAGACTTGCAATGATAACCAATCATACATAAAAGAATTCACAAAAGATTCAAATATTGTTCATAGATAATCTTGATCATAAACCCACAATTCATCGGATCTCGACAAACACACCGCTAAAAGAGTTATGTCGAATAGATCTCCAAGAAGATCGAGGAGGACTCTGTTTTGAGATCCAAAGAGAAAGAAGAAGCCATCTAGCTAATAACTATGGACCCGAAGGTCTGTGTTAAACTACTCACACATCATCCGAGAGGCTATGGTGTTGATGTAGAAGCCCTCCGTGATCGATTCCCCCTCCAGCGGAGCACCGGAAAAGACCCCAAGATGGGATCTCTCGGGTACAGAAGGTTGCGGCGATGGATATAGGGTTTCGTGGTGCTCCTCAATGGTTTTGGCGTACATGGGTATATATAGGAGGAAGAAGTAGGTCGGTGGAGCCACGAGGGGCCCACGAGGGTGGGGGGCACGCCCAGAGGGGCAGGCACGCCTCCCTGCCTGTTGGCCTCCTCATTGATTTCTTGACGTCCACTGCAAGTCCTCTGGATCACGTTTGTTCCAAAAATCACGCTCCCAAAGGTTTCATTCCATTTGGACTCGTTTGGTATTCCTTTTCTGCGAAACACTGAAATAGGCAAAAAATAGCAATTTGCACTGGGCCTTGGATTAGTAGGTTAGTCCCACAAATAATATAAAAATGTATAATAAAGCCCATTAAACATCCAAAACAGAATATATAATAGCATGGAGCAATAAAAAATTATAGATTCGTTGTAGACATATCAAAGCCTCACGTCTAGCTGAAGTGATGCAGCAGGTCGGCGGGTGACGCTGGAGCCCCCATGTCAGCCGACGTGTCGAAGTTTGTCGGCATGGTGGACGTTAGCTGATAGGAACGACAGTGCAGCGATGCAGGCGCAGGGTCGCTCATCGAGGTGGCGCATGCAAAGTAGTTTTCCCACGGGCATATAAACAGTGCCACCAAGAAATAGTAACAACGATATACTTTTTTAAATAAAATTCTTCCACTTAATTAATTTAAGCGAAGTAAATAATTAGAGAAATATGGCCTGAATGTCGAGGTCGTCCCGACAAAGTCACCCCTTCGACGTCAGTACACAGATGTCGACATAGGTCGGCTAGCCGAGGTGGCGACGAGAGGCTCCCCAAGAGTCGAATGTCGGTAGAATATTAATGCAAAAATAATGCAGTGCAGACCGGCAGAAAATATTCTGCTTAATAATTTTAAGTACTAAACGAATAGTTAGGAAAAATAGAACCTGTTTGGTGGCGACGACCACCGCAGACGAAAACAAGCAGAACTGATCCGTATTTTAAGTAATACGAGAATCAAATAGGTTCGATCTTTACGACAGGAATCACCAAAACATGCAGCACTAGCACTAGTTGAATTGGCCAACTAGATTAGGGAGACCGTGCTGCAAAACTAGCACTGAGGGGTTAGGAGTACTTTGGGCCTACGCCTTTTCAATAAATTAGTAGGTGCCGAATTAAAAAGAGGAAATAAACGAATCTCCCTGATGTGTGCTGCACCAAGCTGAATTTCGATCGTGCCATGTGCACGTTAACAGTCAACATGGTCTCCTCGGTATATCGCCATCAGTCAGATCAGCATAGCGAACCTGCAACTCTAGGTTGTTGTTGCATGCGCATGTTTCTTCAGGGACATCATGGTTCGGATCCGACATAGGCGACAAGTACAACCACCATTGCTAAAATTTTCTTGATCCTGGTCTGAGTGTAAACAGAATAGCACGATTCGGCAGCCAAAAAAACATGATTTACATAAAACCGATCTGAATGGAAAGTATCAGATTATATTATGGCACGTGAGCAGGCTGATAAGCCATGAGTGTAGGGGATCGCAACAGCTTTCGAGGGTAAAGTATTCAACCCAAATTTATTGATTCGACACAAGCGGAGCCAAAGAATATTCTTGAGTATTAGCAGTTGAGTTGTCAATTCAACCACACCTGGATAACTTAGTATCTGCAGCAAAGAATTTAGTAGCAAAGTAGTATGATAATAAAGGTAACGGTAGAAAAAGTAATGTTTTTGGGTTTTGTAGTGCTTGTAACAATAGCAACGGAAAAGTAAATAAGCGAAGAACAATATGTGAAAAGCTTGTAGGCAATGGACCAGTGATGGATAATTATGCCGGATGCGATTCCTCATGTAATAGCTATAACATAGGGTGTCACAGAACTAGCTCCAGTTCATCAATGTAATGTAGGCATGTATTCCGTAAATAGTCATACGTGCTTATGGAAAAGAACTTGCATGACATCTTTTGTCCTACCCTCCAGTGGCAGCGGGGTCCTAGCAGAAACTAAGGGATATTAAGGCCTCCTTTTAATAGAGAACCGGAACAAAGCATTAGCACATAGTGAATACATGAACTCCTCAAACTATGGTCATCACCTAGAAGTATCCCAATTATTGTCACTTCGGGGTTGTCGGATCATAACACATAATAGGTGACTATAGACTTGCAAGATAGGATCAAGAACACACATATATTCATGAAAACATAATTGGTTCATATCTGAAATCATGGCACTCGGGCCTAAACACAAGCATTAAGCATAGCAAAGTCATAGCAACATCAATCTCAGAACATAGTGGATACTAGGGATCAAACCCTAACAAAACTAACTTGATTACATGGTAAATCTCATCCAACCCATCACCGTCCAGCAAGCCTACGATGGAATTACTCAAGCACGGTGGTGAACATCATGAAATTGGTGATGGAGGATGGTTGATGAAGACGACGGCGATGAATCCCCTTCTCCGGAGCCCCGAACGGACTCCAGATCAGCCCTCCCGAGAGAGATTAGGGCTTGGCGGCGGCTCCATGTAGTAAAACGCGATGAAACTTTCTCTCTGGTTTTTTTCTCCCCAAACGTGAATATATGGAGTTGGAGTTGAGGTCGGTGGAGGTCGAGGGGGCCCACGAGATAGGGGGGCGCGCCCTATAGGGGGGGCCTCCCTGTCTCGTGGACAGGCTGTGGGCCCCCTTGTGTACTTCTTTCGCCCAATAACTCTTATTAATTCGAAAAAGTGCCTCCATGGATTTTTAGGACATTCCGAGAACTTTTCTTTTCTACACATAAAACAACATCATGGCAGTTCTGCTGAAAATAGCGCCAGTCCGGGTTAGTATCATTCAAATCATGCAAGTTAGAGTCCAAAACAAGGGCAAACGTGTTTGGAAAAGTAGATACGTTGGAGATGTATCAACTCCCCCAAGCTTAAACCTTTGCTTGTCCTCAAGCAATTCAGTTGATAAACTGAAAGTGATAAAGAAAAACTTTTACAAACTCTGTTTGCTCTTGTTGTTGTAACATGAAAAGCCAGCATTCAAGTTCCAGCAAATATTATGAACTAACCATACTCACAATAACACTTAGGTCTCACAATCACTCATATCAATAGCATAATCAGCTAGCGAGCCATAATAATAAAACTCGGATGACAACACTTTCCCAAAATAATCATAACATGATATAACAAAATGGTATCTCGCTAGCCCTTTCTGAGACAGCAAAACATAAATGCGGAGCACCTTTAAAGATCAAGGACTGACTAAACATTGTAATTCATGGTAAAAGAGATCCAGTCAAGTCATACCCAATATAAACCAATAGTAATGAATGCAAATGATAGTGTGCTCTCCAGCGGGTGCTTTTAATAAGAAGGGTGATGACTCAACATAAAAGTAAATAGATAGTCCCTTCGCAGAGGGAAGCAGGGATTTGTAGAGATGCCAAAGCTCTATTTTAAAATAGAGATTGAATAACATTCTAAGCGGCATACTTTTGCTGTCAACGCAACAACTATGAGATGGCTGTATCTTCCATACTACATGCATTATAGGCAGTTCCCAAACAGAATGGTAAAGGTTTATACTCCCCCAACCACCAACAAGCATCAATCCATGGCTTGCTCGAAACAACGAGTGCCTCCAACTAACAACAGCCCTGGGGGAGTTTTGTTTAATTATTTTGATTTGCTTTGATCTTTATGGATCATGGGACTGGGCATCCCGGTTACCGGCCCTTTCTCGTGAATGAGGAGCGGAGTCTACTCCTCTTGAGAATAACCCACCTAGCATGGAAGATATAGGCAGCCCTAGTTGTAGCATGAGCTGCTCGAGCATACAAAACAGAATTTCATTTGAAGGTTTGGAGTTTGGCACATACAAATTTACTTGAAACGGCAGGTAAATACGGCATATAGGAAGGTATAGTGGCCTCATATGGAACAACTTTGGGGTTTAAGGAGTTTGGATGCACACGCAGAATTCCCGCTTAGTACAGGTGAAGGCTAGCAAAAGACTGGTGTCGGTGTCAAAACCGGCGGATCTCGGGTAGGGGGTCCCGAACTGTGCGTCTAGGCGGATGGTAACAGGAGACAAGGGACACGATGTTTTACCCAGGTTCGGGCCATCTTGATGGAGGTAAAACCCTACGTCCTGCTTGATTAATATTGATGATATGGGTAGTACAAGAGTGGATCTACCACGAGATCAAGGAGGCTAAACCCTAAAGCTAGTGTCGGTGTCAAAACCGGCGGATCTCGGGTAGGGGGTCCCGAACTGTGCGTCTAGGCGGATGGTATGATTGTTGTAATGTATGTTGTCCTACGGACTAAAGCCCTCCAGTTTATATAGACACCGGAGAGGGCTAGGGTTACACAGAGTCGGTTAC
Source organism: Triticum dicoccoides (assembly GCF_002162155.2). Classification (NCBI taxonomy): domain Eukaryota; kingdom Viridiplantae; phylum Streptophyta; class Magnoliopsida; order Poales; family Poaceae; genus Triticum; species Triticum dicoccoides. Next base: position 293,460,839 of record NC_041389.1, read on the forward strand.
AATGGTAGGAGATCTACATATCCGTATTTCCAAGTTTGCCTTCCACGCCAAGGAAAGTCCCATCCGGACATGAGCCGGAGTCTTCAATCTTGTATCTTCGTAGTCTTGGAGTCCGGCGGATAATGATAGTACGGTTGTCCGGACACCCCCTAGTCTAGGACTCCCTCAGTAGCCCCTGAACCAGTCCTCAATGACGATAAGTCCGGTGCGCATAATGTTCGGCATTGCAAGGCAGGTTCCTCCCTTGAATAATCCAAAGAAGATCATGAACACCAGGATAGTGTCCGGCTCTGCAAAAATAATTTCCACATTCCATCGTAGAGAGAATATAATATACACTAGCTCAATCTGCTGACGTATTATGCGGCGTGACATCACACCGCAACCAAGCCTTTGTTTGAATCGTTTTTTACTATACCACCTTAGCATGTTTAGCGAAGCGGTTTCCTTGGCACGTCTTGTTGAAGCAGGGATCGTGTTCCCCTTATTCCGGGATCCTCATCAATACGAACGTGGGTAACCCAACCGCGCCATTGATGGTGGCGCTTGGGAGATAAGCGAGTTTTACCAGGCTGGTGGGGGACGCACAGTTTTCGTCCGCCTATATATAAGGGATAAGGATTCACCTTCTCACCTACGCCTTCTTCCTCCTTTGCTTATCCATCTCCGCGCACTCAAGCTCCAACTCCCAAGCTTGCGCATCTCGCCTCGACCTTCTCCGAATATGTCCGGAGCGGGACATAAATGGTTAGCCTCCACCGCTAAGGAGGAGGACATCACCAAGCTGCGCAGCGCCGGATATCTTTCCAGCGATATCGCGCATCGGCTGCCCGACGAGGGGCAGCTCATCCCTACCCCTGGGCCTCATGAGAGGGTCGTCTTCCTCCCCCACTTCCTCCACGGACTGGGCTTTCCGCTCCATCCATTCGTCCGGGGGATCATGTTTTACTACGGCCTGGATTTCCACGATCTGGCGCCGAACTTCATCCTCAATATCTCGGTGTTCATCATCGTGTGTGAGGCCTTCCTCTGCATCCGGCCCCACTTCGGCCTGTGGCTCAAGACCTTCAACGTCAAGCCAAAGGTTGTGAAGGGCACGCAAGCGGAATGCGGAGGCGCCATGTTGGGCAAATTGCCCAACGTCCCATGGCTCGAAGGGACCTTTGTGGACTCCATCAAGGGGTGGCAATCGGGGTGGTTCTACATCACCGAGCCGCGCAAGCCCACATGGGCGGCGGCCCCCGAGTTTAGATCTGGCATCCCCACGCAGCTCACCTCCTGGAAAGAGAAGGGCTTGCAGTGGGGCAATCCGGTGGAGGTGACGGGACTCCGAGACTGCATCAAGAAGATGGTGAGCAATAAGCTCAGGCTCGTCGACATGGTCCAAGTCATGCTCATCCGGCGGATTCTCCCATGCCAAGAACGGGCATTCAATTTGTGGGAGTTTAATCCGGAACAGCACCAGGCGCTAAGCGGGCTCTTTGATACAACATACGAAGGCGCCTGGAGGGTGCTGTTCAAGGGCGCCGAAGCCCCCGCATCCGCGACGGAAGATCGCGGATTCAGCTCGCAGTGTCCAACTGACGAGGTAAGTGATTCAACCCCATCACGGGACACTTGTGATAATTAAATTAACTTTTAGTTGGGTTTCATTCTGCCTCTTCCTTTGACAGGAATGGATGGAGAAGGCCAAGCTGCTTATCAGCCCGGCTCCCATGCCAGAAGACCCAGTGGACACCCGCTTAACGGGGCTGCTGGTCCCGGCACCGCACGTGGTGCCGGAGAAGAAGGCCAAGAAGGTGGACGCGGGGACTCGAAAGAGTTCCCGCAATCAGGCGTCTAATGACGACGCGGACTCCTCCCCTGAAGACGAGGAGGAGGAGTATTCTCTCCCGGAGGAGGGAGAGAAGAAAAGGAAGGCTTCCCCAATCGAGGAGGCCGAAGGGTCCAAGAGGGGGAGAACTATCCCCCCGGACAGTTTTGCCAACATCAGCGCTGGTGAGGATGAGTGGCCTCCAAGGGCCAGGCGTCCAGCAAGATCGTAAGCATCCGGATCCTTGATGTGTAATTTCTTTTATGTCGCGTAGTATCCTTCTAACGCCGCATTCTGCCCGTAGTCCGGCCAATGATGATCTCCCCGACTCATCAAGCGGGTCATTGGCCTCGTTGGATGTGAATTCCATCCCGACTTCCTCTACCCCACGCGCCGACGAGGACGCCGAGGTGGGATCCCAGAGAGGGACCCATCAGGAGGAGGCTCCGGAGGCGCCCTCAGGCAGCTTCCCGGACTTTGTGCCGGACTCTACATCGGAACCCGCAGTGGTTCCAGAGTCCGGCAAGTGGCCCCTTCGAAAGAAGGGCAGGACCGTGACGCCGGCGGCCTCCGTCCAACCGGAGGCGCCGGATAACCTGTTGGAGGCGCTTAAAGGCGCTTCCATCGAGGAAGAACACCGCACTATCATGAGTGCGGTGATTGAGAAGGTTCAGCTCGCTAAGAGCGGGCTGACCGAAGCCTGCAGCAGCCTTCTAACAGGCTTTGAGGTAAGAAGTTAAAATTATGTAATGTAATACGCATAGACAGTAGCCCCTGATGCTTAGTTCGGTGTTCGGAAAGAAAAGCCGGACTGAGGATCTAACAAGATATACGCAGGGTTGCCTAAAATATGTCAATATGGGTTTGCAGGCTGCACTGCTGACCTCTGCCGCACTAACGGCGGAGGTCGAGGTGCTGAAGAAGGATCTCGAGCGGTCCGAGCAAGAGCTCGGCCATGCCAAGAGGCAGCTCGAGGAAAAAGAAGGTGAGTAACACCACTTTGAATGAGTACCTTACAGAAAAGGATTTTGGTTGCAAATAAAATTAACAAGGATAATATGTGTATTGCAGGGGCCACTAACAAGGTAGCAGCCCTGAAGGATGTTGTGTCCGCGGCCGAACACAGTGCGGCCGCGGAACGGGCTGAGCGAGAAAAGCAAGAGGCACGGGTGGCGGAAGTTCGGCAAGAGCTCCAGGCTCTCATGGAAAAGCATGAGAGTTTGGAGCGTGACTCCAAGACTCGAGAGTCCGAGCTTGCCTCGGCTCTCGAAAGTGCCAAGTCTACCAAGGCCGAGGCCCATAAGGCCCTTCAGGAAGTTGAGGACATAAAGAAGATAGCGGCGGGTAAGGCATTTTTCATGCAAAGCAGGCATGTTAATGTGAACTACCTGACACTTACCCGAATTCGGAGCTCTCCAGGGGCGTTTGCAGATCTGCCGCGTAGTGCGTCTGATGCCGCCGCATTCTATCGTGGCGAGGAGGGGAGCTGGACAGAGAAGGTCTTCTGGTCTCAGTACTCTGAGGCCGGCCATCCGGTGCCCCCAAGCGACCAGCTGAAGCAGCTGGTCGAACTCCACAAGGTAGCTGAGGAGGCCATGAAGGGTCTCATAGTCCGGTTGTGGCCTGGACAGGCCATGCCTGGGAGCTATTTTGGCCTCGTGCGGCGGCTGGTGGATGCATGCCCCTGGCTGGATGTAATCAAGCGCTCCGCCTGTATTGAAGGCGCTCGTCGGGCCCTTGCCCGCACAAAGGTGCAATGGGGCAAGTTGGATGCGGAGAAGCTTCTCACAGACCCACCGCCGCCGGGCAAGGAGTATCGCATGCCGGAGAAGTATTATAAAATTGTCCTGAAGGGAGCCTGCGATATTGCAGATGAGTGCTCCCGAAATGTAATCTTTGAGTGAACTCGCTGTGTATTTATCCTATGCGCTGAAAACTTCGTTCAGATGCGCCATGAGCAACGCTTGTTTTAATTTAAAATATTACCTTCTGTGCGGCCGTGTGTAAAATCTGAGAGATGGCAAGTCGTTGGCTTCAGCCCCCAAGCCACAAGTGCTGGGGTGTTCGGGATAAACTTGAGCACTCTTGTTCCCATTTTTGGGTCCATCTAGGGAGGCGCTCAACACGACGAACAAGGCAACCGGACTTATAATGCTTGAACACTCTCACTTAGCCATAGAATTCTATAATTTTAAATTTCGGCGAAGCCCCTGGTATTCGGAAGACCGAATCCGGGGCGCTATCCACGCCTTCGTCGGACATTATCCGGAACTTCGCTCGTAGCGGCGTGAGTCTTTAAGGACCCGAAAAAACCTCTCGAATAGCGACCAGTCTCTCGCCTTATCATGCCAGTCAGTTTTAGCTTTCTCCACTGAGGCGCTCGCCCGGCTCAACCGGGGCGCAATCGCAGTGGTTCTCCCAGTGCCACCTTAGCCGACAGAACGGAACGTAAGGCACCAAAACGTGGGAGCCGGGCAAACCCAACTATTGACCCAAGACATGATTCAGAGCCGATTCATATAATGCTATAAGTTCGGGGTGCCGCACTTGTGAAAGTGTTCGGACTTTATCACACCATAATTTGGGGAACAGAAGCCCCTGGCGTATTCGGCCGTACCAAAATATACGGGTGCAAGATGTCATGTAATGAACATGTATATAAAAGATAATGCAATTGCAATAAAAAGGTGCTGCATTATTTATGAAAGAAAGTCCGCTAGTAGAGCGGACTGATACAAATAGTGCGGTAAGCAAGGGATTTGGACTAAATAAACATGTCCCCCTCCAGGGATGAGCTGCAGACTTGGTGTATATAATCGAATTTAATGCTCGTAATTGAGACCACCTGAATGTTCGTCACGGCCATCTTTAGTCCCTGACTGTTGCATCATGAGTTCGGCAAGTTCGCCACCGGACAGGGCTTCTGGTTAACAGAGTCCTGTGTACATAAAAGAAGAAGAAAAATAAAAAAAAAGGGGGGCACACTTGTGAGCCCATGGTGTGGTCGAACCGCACTCTGGGTCCGTTGCGATCGTGCCCCCTCCCCTGTGCCCATGGTATCTCCAAAGCGTAATGATGTATGCGGAGTGTTATTCTTGCGATCATGCGTGGGCGAGGGTTGGGGCCGCATTGCTACGCGTGCTCTGATCGCGCCAGGTGGTCTTGGTTGGCATTGCTCCGGGCGCGCTTTGCTGTATCCGGCCTTTTAACTGCCGGACTTGAGAATTGCCTTAAAAGGCTGCTCTGTACTTCTGCCGCGAGAGCCGCTGTATGTTCCTCCGTTCGGAGGGAGCGTTCCGTACTCCCATTGACCGTGATGACTCCACGAGCGCCTGGCATCTTGAGCTTTAGGTATGCATAATGCGGCACCGCGTTGAATTTTGCAAACGCGGTTCGTCAGAGCAGAGCGTGATAGCCACTGCGAAACGGGACTATGTCGAAGATTAACTCTTCACTCCGGAAATTATCCGGGGATCCGAAGACCACTTTCAGTGTGACAGAGCCTGTACAGTTGGCTTCCACTCCTGGGATGACACCTTTAAAGGTTGTCTTTGTAGGTTTAATCCTGGATGGGTCTATGCCCATTTTGCGCACTATATCCTGATAAAGCAGGTTCAGGCTACTACCGCCGTCCATCAGGACTCTCGTGAGGTGAAATCCATCGACGATTGGGTCTAAAACCAATGCGGCGAATCCGCCATGGCGTATGCTGGTCGGATGGTCTCTTCGATCGAAAGTGATCGGACAAGAGGACCATGGATTGAACTTTGGGGCGACTGGCTCCAGCGCATAGACGTCCCTTAGTGCGCGTTTCCTCTCCCTCTTGGGTATGTGGGTCGCGTATATCATATTCACTGTCCGCACTTGCGGGGGGAAACCCTTCTGTCCTCTGTTGTTCGGCGGTCGGGTCTCTTCCTCGTCGTCGCTGTTTAGCCCCTTGTCATTGTTTTCGGCAATTAACTTGCCAGCCTACTTGAACACCCAGCAATCTTTATTGGTGTGGTTAGCTGGCTTTTCAGAGGTGCCATGTATCTGGCATGAGCGGTCGAGTATTCGGTCCAGATTGGACGGACCCGGAGTGGTTCTTTTGAATGGCTTCTTCCGCTGACCGGGTTTAGAGCCTCGGAATCTGGCATTGACTGCCATATCCTCCTTATCGTCGCCGTTAATGCGGCGCTTGTTTTTGTTTCGTCGTGACCTGCCGTTGTTGTCCTTGGTATCCGGACTGCCAGAATTTTTGCGGAGGTTGTTTCTACGGGCTAGCTAGCTGTCCTCTCCCGCGTAAAAGCGGGTCATTAACGATGTGAGGGCTGCCATGGATTTCCGCTTTTCCTGCCCCAGGTGCCGGGCTAGCCATTCGTCCCGGATGTTATGTTTGAAGGCTGCAAGGGCCTCTGCATCCGGACAGTCGATGATTTGGTTTTTCTTTGTCAAGAACCGTGTCCAGAATTGTCTGGCCGATTCGTCTGGCTGTTGAATGATGTGGCTTAGGTCATCGGCGTCTGGTGGTCGCACATACGTGCCCTGGAAGTTGTCGAGGAATGCGGCTTCCAGGTCTTCCCAGCACCCAATTGACTCTACGGGCAAGCTGTTTAGCCAATGCCGAGCTAGTCCTTTAAGCTTGAGTGGGAGATACTTGATGGCATGGAGATCATCACCGCGGGCCATATGGATGTGGAGAAGATATTCTTCGATCCAAACCGCGGGGTCTGTTGTGCCATCGTAAGATTCGATGTTTACGGGTTAAACCCTTCGGGGATCTGATGATCCATTACTTCGTCAGTGAAGCATAGAGGGTGTGCGGCGCCTCTGTATTGAGCAATGTCGCGACGCAGCTCAAGAGAGCGCTGTCTGCTGTGTTCGGCCCGGCCGGGTTTATTGTATCCGGCGCGACAGTATTCGTCGTGGGTTGTAGGGCGCCCACGTGATCCGTAGATGGATCTGGATTGCCTTGCCTTGTCCTCCAATATGTCTCGCAAGTCCGGCGCGTTCCCTCTTGGCTTCATACTTTTGGAGCGATGCCGGGGTACGGTCTTGGCTGGGGGCCTGGATGCCTCTCTGTCACGACCACAAGGTGGTCGGTCAGCCATATCGTGCGCTGGTGATGGAGGTATGTATGCTTCCTCCTCTAATCGGGGGAGCAGCTTGCGTCTTGGGTAACTTTTGGAGGGGCGTTCGAGTTTATACTCTTCGGCCGCGAGGACCTCGGTCCATCGATCGGCCAGCAGGTCTTGATCAGCTTGGAGCTGTTGCTGCTTTTTCTTTACGCTGTTTGCTGTGGCGATAAGCCTGCGCTTGAAGCGCTCTTGTTCGACGGGATCCTCAGGTACAACGAATTCATCATCGTTGAGGCTTGCTTTGTCTTCGGAGGGAGGCATATAGTTATGATCCTCAACCTCTTCGTCTGCCGCCCTCTCATGAGGGCTTGCTTCTGCATTCCTTCTGCGCTGAGTCTTGCTGGAGGGGATTGTCTTCGGCACTCTCCGGAGTATTATTATCTCCTGTGCCGGAATCTCCATTCTTGCTGTGGCGGGATTTAGAGCGGCGCCGCTGATGTCGGCGTTTGGGCTGCTTCTTTAGAGAATCTGCCTCCACTGCTTCTTCGCCATCCCCGTCTTTTGGGGTGTCCACCATATATATGTCGTATGACGAGGTGGTCTTCCAGTGCCCTGTAGGCGATGGTTCCTGTTCGTCTCCGGCATCATCGTCTATAGCATCGATGTCGTCGGAGTCGTAGTCTAGCACGTCGGTTAGATCGTCGACAGTGGCTACAAAGTGGGTGGTGGGTGGGCTCTGAATTTCTTCGTCGTCCGTACCCCAACCATCCTGGCCATAGTCCGGCCAGGACTCTCCTGATAACGAGAGATGCTTTAGTGAATTCATGATATCGCCAAAAGGCGAGTATTGAAAGATGTCCGCGGCGGTGAATTCCATAACCGGCGCCCAATCCGGATCGATTGGTGGGGGCGCGGGAGGTTCGGAGTCCGGCGAGGAGTCCGGCGCCTCGGAATCACGAGTCTCGCAGGGGACAAGGTCAGTGTTCGGCTCCATCGCCGTGGATGTTGAAGCCCCCAGGGCGACATCTATCCACCGGCCCTCGATCTGGGTGATCGGCTCCGGGCTAACGGCCGAAGTGGATCCGTGTGCGGCCACCAAGGCACTGTTCGGCGGCGGAACTAGATCATGCCCTTCGTCATAGTGCGGCGCGCTTGGCTGTGGCTCGAGTCCGTCGAACATCAAGTCTCCGCGGACATCGGCCGTGAAGTTTAAGCTTCCGAATCTGACCTGATGGGCAGGGGTGTAGCTTTCGATCTGCTCCAGATGGCCAAGGACAGCGTTGTTGGTTGAAGCCGCCGAATACGAAGTGCGAAGCCGCCGAATACAAAGATCTGTCCGGGGAGAAAAGTCTCACCCAGGACAACGTTGTTGGTTGAAGATGCCATCAAGCCTATCAGTGACGACACAGAGGAACTCTCAATGAAAGCACCAATGTCGGTGTCAAAACCGGCGGATCTCGGGTAGGGGGTCCCGAACTGTGCGTCTAGGCGGATGGTAACAGGAGACAAGGGACACAATGTTTTACCCAGGTTCGGGCCCTCTCGATGGAGGTAAAACCCTACGTCCTGCTTGATTAATATTAATGATATGGGTAGTACAAGAGTAGATCTACCACGAGATCAAGGAGGCTAAACCCTAGAAGCTAGCCTATGTGTCGTGGGGGAACGAGCACCTATGGGGCAGGGGGCCCCTCCTGGTCCGGCAGGGGGGCGAGGGCCGCGCGAAGAGCAGATCGAGGTCACACACGCGGGGGATTTTACCCAGCTTCGGAGCTCTCCGGAGAGATAATACTCCTACTGCTGCCTTGTGCTTGTATTTGCTCTTTGCTTGAAAGTGTGGATATGCTGTGGTGTTGAATCTACGAACTGCGGAACCCTAGTGTGGAAAAGTTCCGAACCGCGGAACCCTCTCTACGTGCGCATGGGCCTCCCTTTTATAGTTTAAGGGGGTCACCAACAGGTGGTAGTGTAGAAAGAGGGGTAGAAAGGTAAAAACGCAGGTTGGTACAACAGTGTCCAACAGTGTCCCCTACCTAACAATGACGGCAGGGGACAAGGGCATTTAATGCCCGTCCGGTCGCCCCAACAGTGCAAGGAAACGACCGTTAGGGGCGCCACCGATTGCCAAGATGGCCTCCTTGTCAGCTCCGCTTGCCACCTCGCACCGCATGGCTGCACAGCGCCTCGCCACGTGCTCCTGGGACGGCCCTGGGGTGACACGTCGTTGGATGCGCTGGAGCTTGGGTGCAGGGTGGCAGCCTTGCCGCGGCCCTTCTTTTGTCGCGCCGGCAAGCTTGCCGGTCGCCGGGCCTTGCCGGGACGCACGGGACATCACGGCAAGCCTTCTGGAAGCGCCTTGGTTGGCCTTCCCGGCAAGCTCCTCTTGCCGGGGCCTTGTTCTTCCCGGCAAGCTCCTTTTGCCGGGGCCTCGTCTACTTGGTTGACACTTTGTTCTTGAATGGTAGTAAGTGGAAATGATGGAGGGTCTTGGCGGGCGCCCGGCGACCCTTGCCGCGGGGTGCTGCAACTGCCCGTGCACAAGTTCGGGGTACTAAGGTACCCCTACTTTAGTACACCGACAGGAGCCCCCGGGCCTGGGCCATACACGGTGCCGAGCGCTGTTGGGCCAGGCCCAAAACAGTGCACGGGCACGCGCGGCCTGGGTCCACACAAAACCCACTCTGAATCCACCGCACCCTCCCGTAACGGCACGCGTCAATCGCGGTGTCGTGGGAGGCGTGGGTGGTGTGCGCGATTTTCGAGGCGCCCACCCATGTGATCACGGGGCAGGGTGAGGTCACTTCATCTGTCACTCCGGCTTCGCCTCCCCGCCACGCGGCTCCCATGCGCGTGGGGTCGTGGGCGGCGAGGGTGGGAAACCGAGCCGTCACGGGCGGAGGTGGTGGGTCGGCCCCGTTCCTCTGCTCTCCCCGTGCTCTGATTGGCTGAGCGGGGCGGCGAAGAGGGCCAAGATCCCCATGGTCGACATCGGGGACGATCCTGCCGTGACGACGGAAGATACGTCCGAGACCACTTTGACGGACCCGATCCCTTCTCCTCGCGGCAGCCCCCAGCACAGCCCCCAGCGTAAGTGTTTTGGTTCACTTCCCGTTGTGGGGCGCGCACGGGTGCTTCTTCTTTTGCTGACATCTTGATTATTAACTCATTTGTATAGGAGCAGAACAAACCCACCAGGAGCCACCGGAGGCCGACCCGGAGGTGTCGTCGGCTTCGACTACGCCACCAAGGGCCGATTCCCCGATATGGGAGCACTCCCCGGCAAGGAGGGGATCTCCGGCAAGGGACAGAACCGGCGAGCCCCCAGTGGTGGAGCCCATGATCACAGAGCCCAGCACAGGTGACCCTCCTTGTCGGAAACTTTCCCTTGGGTTCTGCTGATCTTCTTTGTCTTCCTTTTGGATATCTGCTTAACTTTTCCTTCCTCTTCCTGTCCTCAGATCCTCCTCTTGGGGACCCGATGGAAACTAAGGCCACCGGCGAGGAGGGCGCAGGCGGCAACACCGGGGACGCCGCCGCTGAGGAGGAGGAGGCCGGCGCTGATGAGCCCGCCGACGACGAAGCCGCCAAGGGTGCCGGCACAGGAGCTGGCGAGGTGTCCGGCGACCGTACTGACGACCCGGAGGACGCAGGAGCGCGAGGCGCTGCACCGACCGCCGACCCCTCCGCCGCTGACGCGGCGCCGGGCTCTGAGGAGCCCCAACCAAGCGCTTACTTGAAAGCTGGTGAGGGCGTGTACATCAAGCTTCCCTGGGCGTCGAGCTCCAGGGCGCCGGTCGAAGGAGAGGAGTTTGATGGGGAGGTACTCGCCTCCGCTGGGTTGGCGGTGGTCGACAAGCCAAGCGGCAGCGGCGGCGAGTCCGAGGAGGAGAAGTTGCTCCGAAAGCTGGTGTCACTCTACCGCGCCCGGCAAGCGAAGCTCGAGTCCCGGGAAGCGCTTGTTGCGCAGGCGGGAGTTGACATAGAGAAACATGCGGAGGAGCTCAAGAGCCGCAACCAAGAGGCCCTCCGGTCCATTGCTGAGGAGAGGGCGCAGCTCGACGAGGCGAAGAAGGCGTTCATCCTGGAGAAGGCTGAAGCCAAAGAGCAACAGAGGCTCGCCGCCGAGGAGCTGTCCAAGCGGGATGGTGAGCTGATACAGAAGAAGGTGAACTTGGACAGCCACGAAGAGGAGCTCGACGTCCGGGAGCAATCACTTGGCGGGGCACTCAAGGAGGCGAAGGATGCAGCCACGGCCGCCGAGGCCGCCAAGAGGGATTTAGAGGAGAGGGTGATGCAGCTGGAGGCGGATATGACAAGGAAGAACGAAGAGCTTGCCGCACTCCAGCGCGAACGTGAGAAGGACGCACGCACCCATGGCGATCTGCAGGTCCAGCTCGCCGAGAAGATCAAGGAGCTGAACGCCGCCAAGGACTCGAGTGTTGATCTGGAGCTGAAGCTGTCCACCTTGGCGGGGACACTGGACGCCGCCAAGAAGCGAGAGGATGACTTGAGGGAGGAGCTCAAGAGCAACGAGGAGCTGTTGACGAGGGCCGCCGAGACCCAGAACACCTTCAAGACCACGGTGGAGCTCTGGACGGAGGGCCTCGTCAACATCGCCGCGCTCATCGACGAGGAGCTGGCGGGGTTGGACTTGGCGGGCTTCGGGTACCCCACGGAGGGAAATCCCCAGCCCAGCGCCAAGCTCACGCTTTTCTTCAAGGATGTGGTGACGGCTCTCCGGCAGCTCCGGGAAAGGATCCCGAAGCAGCTGGCCAACGAGTCGCGCGCGATCTGCGCCAGGGTCTTGGAGAAGGTGCTGGTTAAGGTCCTCTTCCGCAACCCGGGCCTCGACCTCTCCCGCGTCACCAAGAAGCTGCTGGAGGACGCTGATCTTGAGGAGCTCAGGGCCATCGTCGCACCCATCGTGGACAAGGTGAACGAGGTCAGGAGGGTCGACGGCGGGCGCGTGGATTAGGCCGCCCTTCTTCTCCCTTTTTCTTGCTGCTGCTGTTTCAGTTATGAGAACAATTTAGTCAGTGCCACAATAAGTCATTTTTGTAATATAACTTTATTCTGGGTACTGCTCGCTATGTTATTTCCTTTACTCGGTTACATCCCTTGTATGCTTTTACTCTACGCTTTGAGGGAACTTGCCGGCGCAAGCACACTTGCTGAGTGCGGAACATCAGCAGCCCGCTGGCGGTGCGGCCTCCTGCAAGAAACCTTGTCGGGGCTAGTTGCAGCTCGCTTGTATTGTTGAGCGGACTCGAAAACAAATCAAGGGCGCAACTTAGCTGCGAGTCAATTCCTCCGCGCACAAGTCTTTCATACAAGGCACGAACGTTCAAGGAATATAACTTAAAAATTTAAAACTTTGGCAACTTAGCTTTTCTGTCGTCCGCGTCCCGTCAAGGTTAGATTCCTTTGAACGACGCCTGGTCCACACCTTTATCTTCTCCTCCCCCCCCCGGTGAACTTGTGGGCGGAGGAATCTCTTTTTGAGAAGAAAGAAGAGAAAATAATGATATGGAACCTTAAGGTTCGCTATTGCTTACCGGGGGCAAGTGCTGCACAAAGTGTCAGATATATACACAAAAAAGAAAGATGCATTAAATTTGATAGGGTGTGCAAGGCACATAAACTTTATTTACGCACGGGAGCTGCGCCTGGCTTTGTACGAAGGGTTACATGCAACAGCGGCAAGGCTTGTACAAAAGGTGGTTGCCGGGTCGGGGCCCGGCAACCGCGCCTTATGGGTAAAACTTGTGAAGATGCTCTATGTTCCAGGAGTTGCTCACCGGAGTGCCATCTTCGGTCTCAAGGAGGACAGCGCCGGGCCTAGTGACTCGTTTCACCCGATAAGGGCCCTCCCACTTCGGCGTCAACTTGTTGGAATTCTTGGCGGACTGAACGCACCGAAGAACAAGGTCGCCTTCCTCAAAGCTTCTGGCATTAACTTTGCGGCTATGGTAGCGGCGCAAAGCTTGCTGGTAGCGAGCAGCTTGCACAGCATCCTGAAGACGATCCTCCTCAAGGAGCAGCGCGTCATCTTGCCGCAGCTGCTCTTGCTCAAGCTCATCATAAGCGAGCACTCGAGGCGATCCATATACGAGTTCCGTGGGGAGAACTGCCTCTGCTCCGTAGACAAGAGCAAAGGGTGTCTGGCCAGTGGCTCGATTTGGCGTCGTTCTGATCGACCAAAGAACCACTGGCAGCTGCTCGATCCAATTTCTTCCGCACTTGTGCAGCCTGTCGAAAGTTCTGGTCTTGAGCCCGCGCAGTACTTCAGCGTTCGCTCTCTCCACTTGACCGTTGCTTCTCGGGTGAGCAACAGAAGCGAAGCAGATCTTGGTGCCAAGATCTTGGACGTACTGCATGAAGGCGCGGCTCGTGAATTGTGTGCCATTGTCGGTGATAATCTTGTTAGGGATTCCGAAACGGCAAACAATTGACCTGAAGAACTTGACGGCTGACTGTGCTGTCACCTTCCTCACTGGTTCCACTTCAGGCCACTTTGTGAACTTGTCGATTGCAACGTACAAGTACTCAAAGCCCCCGACAGCTCGGGGGAAGGGGCCGAGGATGTCGAGCCCCCAGACCGAAAATGGCCAGGATAAAGGGATTGTTTGGAGAGCTTGAGCTGGTTGATGAATCTGTTTGGAATGGAACTGACAAGCTTCACACTTTGTTACTTGTGCAGTTGCATCCTGGAGGGCTGTCGGCCAGAAGAAACCTTGCCGGAAAGCCTTGCCGGCAAGTGCTCTTGCGCCTATGTGGTGACCACATATGCCTCCATGTATCTCTGCCAGCAGATCCTGTCCATCTTCCTGGTAAATGCACTTCAATTTCACTCCGTTGAATCTTCTTCTGTACAGTATGTCATCGACAAACTGGTACATACTTGATTGCCGGGCTACTTTCTCCGCTTCTTCTTGTTCCTCGGGAAGTTCTCCTGTTTGCATACTTGATTGCTGTGCCCATGCCGGAGCTTGTGGCTCGACGGCAAGGACTAATGGCGCAAATGCTGCTGCGGGAACATCCGCTTCTACGGCAAGGATCTGGGATCCTGTCGGAGCGTGATGCTCCCCGGCAAGCGTGTCGAGACATGGCTTGTCGGGGGCGTCTGTTGCGATGAAACAAACCATAGGGCTTGTCGGAGCAGACTGCCCCTCAGCGCTTTCTGTGATGATCCTGGCGGCCTTCTTGGCGGCGGCTCCGGGGAGCTCTGCCGGAAAGTAATCGCCAGTGACCAACTTTCTCTTTTTGCTCTGTCCAGTTGACGGTGTTACAGATGGCTGAGTTAGCTTGAGCACAAAAATCCCTGGTTCCACAGGTAACTTGAGCGCAGCGCACTTTGACAGGCTATCTGCAATGTCATTCTGAGCTCTTGGGACATGTTCCATCTGCAGGCCGTCAAAATGTTCTTCTAGCTTCCTCACTTCATCGATGTATGCTTCCATCAACGGACTTTGATAATCTTTGTTCACTTGGCGGACGACAAGCTGTGAGTCACCCCTGACAATGAGCTTCCTGATCCCAAGCTCAGCTGCGATCCTGAGTCCGGCAAGCAAGCCTTCATACTCTGCAGTATTGTTTGTTGCTTGCTCCTTGGGAAAGTGCATCTGGACCACGTACTTGAGGTGCTCTCCGGTGGGGGCGACGAGTAGTACGCCCGCACCGGCGCCATGCAGCGAGAAGGCACCATCAAAGTACATGATCCATTCTTTGCTCGCTTCCTTGACGGGGATGGTCCTCTCTGGAGTTTCTTCATTGGGTGTTGGCGTCCACTCTGCTATGAACTCCGCCAATGCTCGGCTTTGAATAGTTGAGGTACTCTCAAACTTGAGGCCAAAGCTTGACAGTTCCAGTGCCCACTCGACAATCCTGCCTGTTGCATCTGGATTCTGCAGTATCCTCTTCAGCGGAAAGCGAGTGACAACTGTGATCTCATGTGCTTGAAAATAATGGCGCAGCTTCCTCGAGGCCATGAGAAGGCCGAAAAGCAGCTTCTGCACACCAGAGTATCTTGATCTAGCCCCCTGCAGAAGGGAGCTGACAAAGTAAACTGGGCGCTGCACCATCTTCTTCTGTTTTTCTTCCAGCAACTGCGCAGATCCATCCTTGGCGGAGCCAAAACCTGTCGGATCAGGGCTTGCTGGGCCAGAGTTTGTCGGAGAAGCCCCCTGCTTGTTGTTGGACTCGCTTGTCGCGGCCGCTGGCTCATCATCCGCTTCCCTCTCCGCAACTAACGCAGCACTAACCACTTGATTGGTTGCCGCCAGATATAGCAGCAACTTCTCTTGTGGCTTAGGTGCGACAAGTGTTGGAGTAGAGGACAGGTATTTCTTCAAGTCCTGCAGCGCGGCCTCCGCTCCCGGAGTCCATTTCATTGGACCTGCCTTTTTCCAAATCTTGAAAAAGGGCAGGGCGCGCTCAACAGACTTAGAGATGAACCTACTGAGAGCAGCAACGCAGCCGGCAAGCTTTCGCACGTCCTTGACTCGCTTCGGGGCTTCAATCTGCTCGATGGCTTCAATCTTGTCGGGATTGGCTTCAATCCCCCTCTGAGATACAAAGAATCCGAGAAGTTTGCCGGAAGGGACTCCAAACACACACTTCTTGGGATTCAGCTTGAGATTGATCTTGCGCAGATTTGCAAAAGTCTCGTCCAAATCCTGGATCAGAGTTTCTTTGTCCTTGCTCTTGACCACTATGTCATCCATGTAAGCTTCTACATTTCTGTGCAGCTGTGGCTCAAAAGCATGACTGACTACTCTTGCAAATGTTGAACCAGCATTCTTTAGTCTGAAAGGCATCCGTATGAAGCAGTATGTGCCACATGGAGTAATGAACGCAGTTTTCTCTTCATCCTCTTCTGCCATGAAGATCTGATGATATCCTGAGTATGCATCAAGGAATGAAAGCAGATCACATCCTGTTGTGGAGTCGACAATCTGGTCAATGCGCGGCAAGGGAAATGGATCCTTGGGACAGGCTTTATTAACATCAATGAAGTCAATACAAAGCTTCCACTTCCCGTTTGCCTTGCGCACGACTACTGGATTGGCTAACCACGTTGGATGGAGTACTCCTCGGACCAAGCCCGCTGCTTCCAACTTCCTGATCTCTTCTGCAATGAACTCTTGACGCTCCATTGCTTGTTTCCTGACTCTCTGCTTGACGGGCCGCGCGTGAGGACAGACGGCAAGGTGGTGCTCAATCACTTTCCTGGGAACACCGGGGATGTCAGATGGTTGCCATGCAAACACATCGACATTCGCCCGCAGAAAAGCGACGAGCGCGCTTTCCTATTTAGGGTCAAGTGTGGCACTGATGGTGAATGTACCACCAGTGCCGTCCTCCTTGGCGGCCACTTTCTTGGTCTTTGGTGAAGCTATCTTTGCCTTCTTGCACTTGCCGGTCGAGCTCGATGGTGCGTCCTCGATGGTAGCGCAGCACTCCGAAGAGGTGCACTTGCCGGAGTGGGCATCAGAGCTACGCTTGCCGGGCTTGGTGTTCTTCTTCTTCCCCCGGGGAGCTTCAGCGGCAAGTGGCTTGCGCTCTACTGCGGCTGCTGCTTCCCGGTAGATCTTGTCGGTGCAAATAAGTGCGTCCTTCTTGTCGCCTTGGACAGAAATGAGACTTATCGGACTAGGCATCTTGAGCACATTGTAGGCATAGTGCGAGGCTGCCATGAACTTGGCAAGCGCTGGACGGCCGAGTATCCCATTGTAGGGAAATGGGAAATCAGCAACGTCGAATGTGACTCTCTCTGTTCTGAAATTCAGCTCGCTGCCAAAGGTTACTGGCAGTGTGATCTTCCCCTTCGGCTTGCTCCTTCCCGGATTTATCCCTTGAAAGGTACCAGTCTCTTCGAGCTCGCTGTCGGGGATCTGGAGCTTCTTGAGCACTGCGGAGGAGAAGAGATTCAGGCCGGCCCCGCCGTCAACCAACATCTTTGTGACCTTGAGGTTGCGGATGGTTGGTGAAACTAACATCGGCAAGCACCCGACCGCAGTGATGCGATCAGGGTGATCCTCAACATCAAAGACGATGGGCGTGCTGGACCACTTCAGGGGCTTGCGCGCTTCGACTGAAGGTTCTGCTGCGTTCACCTCCCGCACCCACTGTTTGAGTTGACGGTGCGAGGTGTGCAGAGAAGCACCGCCGTCAACGCACAAAACCTCCGTTGCCTTCTAAAACTCTTAGTCGTCGGCCTCATCCTCATCCATCTCATCATCCTCATCTTCTTCTTCATCCTTGTCACGGCCCCGGGGAGGTCTATCTCCTTGCCGCTGCTTGGGCTTGCCGCGGCGCCCTCCCTGGGCGGGAAGCTTCTTGCCGGATCCTCCGCCACCTTTCTGGGCCTTCTCCTTGTCGCGGCGCTCATATTCAGCTCTTTGTAGCTCCGCCATCTGCTCGACTTTCTTGCATGCTTGGAGATCATGGCCCTTGGTGCGATGGATCTTGCAGTACTGCTTGCCGGAGCCGTCCTGCTTGTTGGCGGCCACCACAGCCTCGCTGGAGTCGTCAGCTTTGGCCTTGTCGGAGCCGCCTCCGTTGCCGGACTGCTCAACAACTAGCACATCCTTAGCCTTTCTCTTTCTGTTGTTCCGCCTCCGATTCTTCCTTGCCGGGGCGGTGTCCTCCTCGCTGTCAGATCCTTCTGCCCCTGCAGTCTCTCCGGGGATTTTCCTCCCCTCCTCAGCCCGTGCACACTTGTCGGCCAGAGCATATAGCTCGCTGACATCTCTGATCTTGCACATCGCCATCTCCTCCCTCATCCGGCGGTTGCGCACGTTCTGATGGAACGCGCTGATAACCGCGGCAGGGTGGACGTCTGGGATGTTGCGCTGCACCTGGCTGAATCTCTGTATGTACTTGCGCAGGGGCTCTCCCTCCTTCTGGACGAGCAGATGCGGATCGCTCTCCTGGCCATGAGGCTTGTGGTCGCCTGTAAAGGCGCCGACAAACTGATGGCACAGGTCCGCCCACGAAGAGATGGAGCTGTCCGGCAAGTGCATGAGCCAAGATCTGACGTTGGGCTTGAGCACCAGCGGGAAGTAGTTGGCAAGGATCTTCCCGTCTCGCCCCTCGGCAGCCTGCACCGCGATGGTGTAGACGCTAAGGAACTCCAACAGATGTATCCTGCCATCGTACTTCTCGGGCACGTCTAGCTTGAAGTTCTTGGTACTGGCCCACTGGACTTGCCGCAGCTCACGGGTGAATGCAGGGCAACCTGCCGCGTACGGCAAGTCGCCTGGTTCCCCTGGCGCATGCACATCGACAGTGGGCCCAGAGCGCCGGTCGGACTGACGTCGCGCTTCTCTCCGACGCTCGATACAAGTGCGAGCGTCTTCGTGTTGTCGTTCTTGAAGAACTTGGCGTTGGTCGCGGTGAGTTCGCGGGTCCGACGACGCAGTGGAGTCGGCGTCGGGGTTGACCCGGCAAGTGGGTGATCTCGGCCTTCGGGGCGGGGAGTGCATGGTAGTGGCACCCCCAGCAGTCTTGTCGGCGTCGGCTTGCGCCTGGGCGCCTTGCCGGGGCTTCGATGCGCTCGGTTGCCGTGGCTTGTCGCCGTTGGCGAAGCCGATGAGGCTATAAATGGTCATCCTCCAGTCGTCAATCTTGTGTGGCGCCGGAGGGTAGTCTAGGAGCAGCTGGGCTCGGGCCAGCGCTTCTTCTGCAGTCTTGGGTGGCGGTGGCGACGAGCGGCGCGAGGAACGGGATGTGCTCGGACTCCCAATTGGATTGGAAGGAGCAACACCCCGTCCGGGCGATGGTACTTCACTCGCGCCAGCATGCTGGCGTGCACGCTGGTCTTGAACGCCCCGTGACCCACCAGCTTGGCCTTGTTCCAACGCGAGCACGGTGCTAGGGGCACCGTGGCGCTGTGGATCTTGCATCTCCTGAGAGGGGCGCGGTGGATATCCAGACGCCGAAGCTTGTGGAGCCTTGTCTTTGGACCTGGTGACGACGTGAGTGCCGCCACCAGCGCCGGCTCCTCCGCCGGCGTTCGCCCCACCGCCCGTTTGCTCCGGTGGTGATAGGACAGTCGCAGACGGAGCGGCTACCTCCGAGGCCTTCTTCTTCGGTGGCATGTTGACGAAGATGTTGAGGTAGCGCGCGCGGAGACCGGATTAGGTTCGCACAACCTCGACGCTCCCCTACCAGGCGCGCAAAAGATGTCGTGTCGGGACGAGCACCTATGGGGCAGGGGGGCCCCTTCTGGTCCGGCAGGGGGGCGAGGGTCGCGTGAAGAGCAGATCGAGGTCACACACGCGGGGGATTTTACCCAGCTTCGGAGCTCTCCAGAGAGATAATACTCCTACTGCTGCCTTGTGCTTGTATTTGCTCTTTGCTTGAAAGTGTGGATATGCTGTGGTGTTGAATCTACGAACTGCGGAACCCTAGTGTGGAAAAGTTCCGAACCGCGGAACCCTCTCTACGTGCGCATGGGCCTCCCTTTTATAGTTTAAGGGGGTCACCAACAGGTGGTAGTGTAGAAAGAGGGGTAGAAAGGTAAAAACGCAGGTTAGTACAACAGTGTCCAACAGTGTCCCCTACCTAACTCTGACGGCAGGGGACAAGGGCATTTAATGCCCGTCCGGTCGCCCCAACAGTGCAAGGAAACGACCGTTAGGGGCGCCACCGATTACCACGATGGCCTCCTTGTCAGCTCCGCTTGCCACCTCGCACCGCATGGCTGCGCAGCGCCTCGCCACGTGCTCCTGGGATGGCCCTGGGGTGACACATCGTTGGATGCGCTGGAGCTTGGGTGCAGGGTGGCAGCCTTGCCGCGGCCCTTCTTTTGTCGCGCCGGCAAGCTTGCCGGTCGCCGGGCCTTGCCGGGACGCGCGGGGCGTTGCGGCAAGCCTTCTGGAAGCGCCTTGGTTGGCCTTCCCGGCAAGCTCCTCTTGCCAGGGCCTTGTTCTTCCCGGCAAGCTCCTTTTGTCGGGGCCTCGTCTACTTGGTTGACACTTTGTTCTTGAATGGCAGTAAGTGGAAATGATGGAGGGTCTTGGTGAGCGCCCGGCGACCCTTGCCGCAGGGTGCTGCAACTGCCCGTGCACTAGTTCGGGGTACTAAGGTACCCCTACTTTAGTACACCGAAACTATGGTATGATTGTTGTAATGTATGTTGTCCTATGGACTAAAGCCCTCCGGTTTATATAGACACCGGAGAGGGCTAGGGTTACAGAGAGTCGGTTACAATGGTAGGAGATCTACATATCCGTATTTCCAAGCTTTCCTTCCACGCCAAGGAAAGTCCCATCCGGACACGAGCCGGAGTCTTCAATCTTGTATCTTCGTAGTCTTGGAGTCCGGCGAATAATGATAGTCCGGCTGTCCGGACACCCCCTAGTCCAGGACTCCCTCAGCTAGCCTATGGTATGATTATTCTAATGTATGTTATGTCCTACGGACTAAAGCCCTCTGGTTTATATAGACACCGGAGAAGGCTAGGGTTACACAGAGTCGGTTACAATGGTAGGAGATCTACATATCCGTATCGCCAAGCTTTCCTTCCACGCCAAGGAAAGTCCCATCCGAACACGGGACGGAGTCTTCAATCTTGTATCTTCGTGGTCTTGGAATCTGGCGGACGATGATAGTCCGGCTGTCCGGACACCCCCTAGTCCAGGACTCCCTCAGTAGCCCCCGAACTAGGCTTCAATGACGATAAGTCCAGCGCGTATATAGTCTTCGGCGTTGCAAGGCGGGTTCTCCCTTTAAGTTCCATGTACCTGCCGAACAGTATCCGGCTTCCTCATAAATGATGTACTTCTTGGCTTCTACGCCCAATAATGGCCTTCTTCCACGCGTCGCCCAAATGCGAAAAGCCAGGGTGTCTTTTATGTTTCACCCCCTAGTCGTGCAAGTCATCCGCCTACAAAAGAGGCAAGAATCCAGTTCCAAATCACACCATCTTCCTTCCGCGAATACTCATCGGAGCGCCCTTGACCCAAAAATCCATTCCATCATGGACCGTCGATGCGGCTCCTCTTCACGCGCTCCTAGCCCACCACCAGGAGATTGAAGGAGGTGCTCTGTTCCACACAACGAGCTAGTGAAGCTCCAAGCGGGGGGATATCTCCCTCCGGCCTTCATGGTCCCGTTTCGAGCCGGGCTGGCCACCTACCAAGGTGGGAAGCAAGCAGAGGCTACCCCAAGTCCCAACAAAGGGGAGCGGGTATGCTTCGTCCCTTATCTGATAAGGGGACTCGGATTTCCGATACATTTGTTCCTCCGCGGGCTCCTGGAGTTCTACGGACTCCAGCTCCATCATCTTACACCCGCCTCTGTCCTGCATATCGCGGGTTACGTAGCTCTTTGCGAGCTATTCCTGGGCATCGAGCCCCATTTTGCACTATGGAAGAGGTTGTTCTACCTCGTACCCCGTTCTCATGAGGGATCTGTATATCAAGTGGGCGGCGCCGAAGTATGGCGCATTGTTGGGACCGGATATCCATCCGGTACCCCTAAGAAGGCGTCCGAAGACTGGCCTTCAGAATGGTTTTACATAGAAGACGCTCCGCTGCCGGACCCAGTCCGGATCGGCCTCCCGGAGTTTAGTGCTGCTCCTCTGAAGAAACGCCTTAGCTGGCGCCCGCGGAGCCCCCAATTGGAGAAGACAAGAGCGTCCATTACCTGATGGGCCGAATAAAATTACTAGCCCATTCTAGGTTGACCATGATTGCAGTCATGGCAACATGCATCATGCGGGGGGTACAGCCATTGCAATACAGGGGCCACACCATGTGGGATTTCAACGGGGAAGACGATGCCACCCGCCATGGACACAAAGGGCCAGATTCGACCGAGGATCTGGTGCAGATCCTGTCTAGCCTGTACAAGGGGGAGAAGGAGGACTTCCTCCGAACGAACCCCTTGAATGGGTTTTCCATGAATAACCCTCGGGGCTGGGTAAGCGAACACTTTTAAGGGCTCAACCCATGCTTTCAAAGTCTAAGCTTTTTACATTATATCTTCGGCGCAGGAACTGCGCCGGATTGTGGAGGACATGGTAAGTCCAGCTCCACAACCCGAGGATCCAGAGAGATCCCAGGATCTGGCCTCCGAAGATGATCCGGATATCAAGGTAGAGCTGATCGACGGGGTGTTCCACCAGCTCAGCATGGATAATGCTTTAGTCGCCATTACGGCGGACTACCCCGGATTATATCCGGCTTCCCAGGTGATTGTGACCGAGGTCCGGACACCACTATCTCATCCTTGCCCGTTTCTGACCTTCACGAACGATGGTGCTTTATAGGAAGCGCCTTCAAGGCGGGAAGCCGAGCCCGCGGCGGCTGACCAACAAAGGCCAGTCCGGACCAGCAGGCGGAAAAGGAGCGCGGCACGGACTGGAACGTCGCCGCAAAGGTATAGTTCGTATTTAAATATTCAGAGCAACGTTCCTAGGGAGCGTCTGAGTGCTCATGATCTTTGTAGGAGAAAAAGCGCTCACCGACTGCGGGCGTAGAGGTTGCCGATCCGACCTATACCAGCCAGGCTCCAACGCCCGGCCTGGAGGGGGAGGCAAGCGAAAGGCGCGGGCCGGATACTCCTCCAACGGAGGACGCCGACAGACTATCCGCCACCAAGTCTGAGGTGGAGAGCGCCATGAACCATAGGCGCCGCCGGACAGTGTTTCGTGAAGCGTGCTTTTCCCCTGAGGCGCTGAATGCCTTTAACACGGGGGACACGCACCTCCGTGCTGCTCAAGATGGTTTTACCAGAGCCACGGAGCAGTATGTAAAAGACATATGGGTAAGGGAATTTAATGGTTATATATGCCAGTAGCCCCCAGACTTAAAGTTGTTATGTTAAATGATTTAAGGATCATTTGAAACGCATGCCCTTACCGAGAAGAATGCCCAGCTGTCTCAGGAGCTGCAAGAATGCAAGGCCCAACTTGAGGCCGCACTTGCTGCCGCAGGAGGAAACACAGAGGCCCCTCCTGGTAACACATTTTTTTGGTTAAATATAAGTGTTGTGCGGCGTGCGCGCAAGTCTAATAATAACATTGCAGGTGCTGCCGGACAAGATCCGGACAGGCAGGAACTGTTGTGCTAGCTGAAGGCCGGTGCGAGGGTGCTGAATAGAGTACAGCAGGAAAGGAACAAGCTTCAAGATGCCCACGCCCAGCTTGGAGAAGAGCTGAAAGGCGTTTGGGTCGAGCTGTCCGGCTCCGTTAAGGAGAATCAGCGGCTTCGTCGCGGCATCTATAGTAAGTGCTTGAGCGAACTCCTTTGAAAAGAAGAGTTCGGCGAGGAAGTCAATTGATAGAATATGTCTTGTAGGTATACTCACAGGTCGCCCTGCGGAGGAGATGCCCGTATCAACGGGTGATCAACTTCCCGAGCTGTTGCAACTGCTCGAACGAGTTCGGCAGGCGATGAGCGGCGTCGTCCAGGCATTATGGCCGGTCGTCTCCCTACCCGAGGGCCTTGGGGAGCTTGCGGAGAAGATCCAGGGAGTGCGGCAGCGCTTCCGTTTATGGAAGATTTCGGCCTGCCGCCAGGGTGCCAGGGAGGCTTGGGCCATGGTGAAGACGCGGTACAAGAAGGCGGATCCCAGCCACATGGCCGAAGTTGGACCGGTGGGGCCCGATGGGAAGGAGATCCCTGTGAGTTTAGTATACAGCCAAGTAGAGTTGGCTGCTAAATTTTCCCAACGGGACTGTAAGTTAGACAGCCTGTTAGACGGGATTGAGGAGGAATACAATCAGTGAATTTGACAATGTATTTTAAAATGACATGTGAAATGCCTTCTAGCCGGATTGTAGATCGTTTGTCTTTGCCGACCTTTTCGCTTCGACCTCGGGACCCTAGAGTCCGGAGTGTGTCCGAATAACTTTTTGGTTAAGAAACAACCGGGGTATGCATGGAGACCAGGCGTAGGGGTCATTAGTGCTTTATCAGACAAGTGCCCGACTAGTTATGTTATATTACATGGTTAGTAAGAAACATCTTCCAGGGAGAATAGTTCCGTTAAGGGTTCCTTTCCCTGGGAGGCATGCCCTAAAGTGCATGTCCGGACTGCGCAAAAAGCAGAAAAACATCTGGGGGCAGATAAACAGGTAGGTAAAAAATCATCTTTCGAGTCACCGACTGAATATTCCCTTAAGAACGCTAGCTTTCGGCTTCACCCAGTCTGAGGTACACATCTGGCTGACCCGGTAGTAACAATCGCAGAGGTGCTCCCTTTACCTCCTAGCCGAACAATCGGGAACGTAGGGGTAAGCACAGGAGCCAGGCAACCCAGCTTGGCCAAAACTTAAGTCATATCGATGCATATAATGGTGAGTAAAAGGTACATGTGGAAGCATGACACATGTGTTGGGCATGAAGCCCTTATAGTGGAGCTTCTGGAAAAGAAGCCCGCAGGTATAATGAGTGCGGATAGCACATCAAGTGTATGCAAGTAGGCCCTTGAGGACCTTTTAGTAGAAGGGTTAAGAGAAGAAAGGGAAACAAAGGACAGCTGCAGTATAAAAATTTGAATGGGGGGAAGGGACAAACCCTTAGTCCGGCAGTAGGCGTAAAATCTTCGGAGGCGGGCTGCGTTTCATGGGTTCGGCTCGAGTCGGTTGTCTGACGCATTTCATAGATGGTACGCCCCGCCGGTCAGGACTTGGTCGATGATGAAGGGGCCCTCCCATTTGGGCTTGATCTTGTCCTTTTTTTGTCCGGCAGGCGTAGAACTAGTTCGCCAACGTTGTAAGTCTTGGCCCGTACTTCTCTACTTTGATATCTTCGAGCCTGCTGCTGATAAAATGCGGAACGAGCCTTGGCGACGTCGCGTTCCTCCTCCAATGCGTCCAAGCTGTCCTGCCGATCCAGCTCGGCTTCTCGTTCTTCGTACATGCGCACTCGAGGTGAGTCATGAATGATGTCGCAGGGCAGAACTGCCTCTGTGCCGTATACCATAAAGAAGGGTGTAAATCCGGTAGTACGGTTGGGCGTTGTCCGCAGCCCCCAGAGTACGGAGTCGAGCTCCTCTACCCAGTGCGTGTCAGATTTTGTAAGTGACCGCACTAGTCTGGGTTTAATGCCGCTCATTATTAGACCATTTGCTCGTTCTACTTGACCGTTAGTTTGAGGGTGATAGACTGAAGCGTAGTCGAGCTTAATGCCCATGTTTTTGCACCATGACTTAACCTCGTCGGCTGTGAAGTTCGTGCCATTGTCGGTGATGATGCTGTGGGGGACACCGTAACGGTGTACGACCCCTGGATATAAAGTCTATCACTTGTCTGGACTCTGCCGTTTTGACCGGTTTGGCCTCTATCCATTTGGTGAATTTATCCACCATGACCAATAGGTGCCTTTGCTTGTGGGTTCCCCCTTTAAGGGGTCCAACCATATCAAGCCCCCAGACCGCAAACGGCCAGGTAATGGGTATAGTTTTGAGGGCGGTGGGTGGCATATGGCTCTGATTAGCAAAGAGCTGACAATCGACGCATCTCTGGACTAAGTCCTGGGCATCTGCCCGGGCCGTCGGCCAATAAAATCCTGTACGGAATGCCTTTCCTACAAGGGCCCGGGCTGCTGCGTGGTGTCCGCCTAGTCCGGCATGAATTTCAGCCAGGAGGTTTCGCCCTTCCTCTTCGGAGATGCACCTTTGAAGGACTCCGGTTGTACTTTTCTTATAAAGTTCTCCCTCATGGACCTTGTAGGCTTTCGATCGCCGGACTATGTAGCGGGCCTCATTTTGGTCTTCGGGGAGTTCCTGCCTAAGCAAGTAGGCTAGGAATGGTTCTGTCCACGGGGCGATTACTGCCATTATGTCGTGGGCTGAAGGTGTTATGTCACCGGCTGAATCGCCGGTTGGCGCGGTTGTTTCCGGTTTGTCATTTCCGGTCTCCCCTTCCCATAGTACGGACGGCTTGAAGAGCCGTTCCAGGAAGATATTTGGAGGGACAACGTCACGTTTTGCACCGATGCATGCTAGTACGTCGGCTGCTTGGTTATTATCTCAGGCTACGTGATGGAATTCAAGTCCTTCAAACCGAGCTGACATTTTTAGGACAGCGTTGCGATATGCTACCATTTTCGGATCCTTGGCGTCAAAGTCTCCGTTTATTTGGGATATTGCAAGGTTTGAATCCCCGTGCACCTCTAGGCGCTGAATGCCCATGGAGATTGCCATCCGGAGACCATGTAGGAGGGCCTCGTATTCGGCTGCGTTGTTGGAGTCCGTGTACATTATTTGAAGTACATATTGGACTGTGTCCCCGGTTGGGGACGTCAAGACGACGCCAGCCCCCAGTCCGGCCAACATTTTGGAGCCGTCGAATTGCATAGTCCAATTGGAGTATGCGCCGTACTCTTTAGGGAGTTCGGCTTCGGTCCATTCAGCGACAAAGTTAGCCAAAACTTGTGACTTTATAGCTCGCCGAGGCTTGTAGGTTATATCGAATGGTTGGAGCTCAATGGCCCATTTTGCAATCTTGCTCGTTGCGTCGCGGTTGTTTATAATGTCATTGAGTGGTACTTCGGAGGCCACTATTATCGAACACTCTTGAAAGTAGTGTCGGAGCTTCCGGGATGCCATGAACACCGCGTAGGCTATCTTTTGATACTGCGGGTAATGGGACTTGCAGGGGGTTAACACAGTGGATATGTAGTACACTGGTATTTGAAGAGGGAATTTATGCCCTTCTGTCTCTCGTTCAACGACGAGTACCGCGCTTACAACTTGATGTGTTGCTG
The DNA here is from genome assembly GCF_002162155.2 of Triticum dicoccoides. Classification (NCBI taxonomy): domain Eukaryota; kingdom Viridiplantae; phylum Streptophyta; class Magnoliopsida; order Poales; family Poaceae; genus Triticum; species Triticum dicoccoides. Next base: position 293,487,430 of record NC_041389.1, read on the forward strand.
CGATGTATAACAACATGGGTTCGCCTAGGTTTGGCGCGGCTAGTACCGGATTTGTTGCCAATATGGCCTTTATTTCTTCGAGTCCGGCAGTGGCAGCATCCATCCACTCGAAGTGTTCGGTGCGCCTAAGGAGGCGATAAAGGGGCAGTGCCTTTTCTCCCAAGCGGGAGATAAAACGGCTTAGAGCTGCCACGCATCCGGTCAATTTTTGTATCTGCTTGAGGTCTTTTGGAATATCCAACTATGACAGAGCTCGGATCTTGGCCGGGTTTGCTTCAATTCCTCTACCAGATACAATGAAGCCCAGCAGCTTTCCGGCTGGTACGCCGAAAACGCATTTTTCCGGATTCAGCTTGATGTCATATGCTCTGAGGTTGTCGAATGTGTGCCTCAAATCGTCTACTAGAGTTTCAACGTGTTTGGTTTTGACGACTACGTCGTCTACGTATGCCTCGACTGTTTTGCCGATCTGGGTAGCCAGACATGTTTGAATCATGCGCTGATATGTTGCGCCGGCGTTTTTAAGTCTGAAGGGCATCGTGTTGAAGCAGAATGGTCCGTATGGAGTGATGAATGCCGTTGCGGCTTGTTCTTCTTCCGCCATCTTGATTTGATGGTAGCCAGAGTATGCGTCGAGGAAGCACAATGAATCGTGCCCTGTGGTAGCATTGATAATTTGGTCGATGCGGGGGAGGGGGAAGGGGTCCTTTGGGCAGGCCTTATTGAGGTCTTTAAAATCGACGCATAGGCGCCAGGATTTGTCCTTCTTTGGTACCATTACCAGATTTGCTAGCCAATCCGGATGTTTGATATCTCTGGTGAATCCAGCTTCCAATAGTTTGGCTAGCTCTTCTCCCATTGCCTGTCTTTTGGGTTCGGAAAATCGTCGAAGAGCCTGTTTGACTGGCTTGAATCCTTTTAGGATGTTTAGGCTATGTTCTGCCAATCTGCGTGGGATTCCGGGCATATCCGAAGGATGCCAGGAGAAAATGTCCCAATTTTCCCGAAGGAATTCGCGCAGTGCGGCGTCTACCTCGGGGTTCAATTTTGCCCAATGGAGGACGTCTTTGTTGGGTCCATTGGATGGACCTGGAATTTTACTATTTCATCTGCTGGTTTGAAGGAGGTGGACTTGGATCTTTTATCGAGTATCACAGCATCCCTATTCACCGTACAGCGCATCGTGGTGAGTTCTTCTGCCGCTAAGGCTTCGGATAGTGCCTCCAGGGCTAGTGCGGCCGTCTTGTTTTCGGCGTGGAGTGCTATGTCCGGATCACTAGCAAGAGTGATTATTCCACCGGGCCCAGGCATTTTGAGCTTCATGTACCCGTAATGGGGTACGGCTTGAAAAATTGTGAATGCCTCTCGTCCTAATATAGCGTGATATCCGCTGTTGAACGGGGCCACTTGGAACGTGACTTCTTCGGATCTGTAATTGTCCGGCGAGCCGAACACCACATCGAGTGTGATTTTTCCGGTGCAACGCGCTTCCCGGCTATGGATTATTCCTCTGAAGGTTGTGCTGCTTCGCTCAATACGGCTCCAGTCTATTTCCATTTTTTGAAGAGTTTCCTCGTAGATGAGGTTTAGTCCGCTGCCGCCATCCATGAGGACCTTTGTAAATCGAAAGTCGTCCACTATGGGACTAAGCACCAGTGCGGCTGGTGCTCGGGCTGTTCGGAATTTAGGTTCGTCGCTGGCGTTGAAGGTGATGGCCGTGTCGCTCCATGGATTTGCTGTTGCTACTTGGTAGACTTCGGCGAGGCCGCAGATTGTCTGTTTTCGTATATTATTTGATGCGAAGGTCTCGAAGACTGTTGATACCGTACCGGTATTGTTGGAGTGGTTTTCCGGGGCTAGAAGCTCCTCGCCACTTTTGGCCACCTGCCGTAATATCCAACATGCTCAAAGGCTATGTGTTGGGATGGCGCCCTCTGTACTATGAAGCTTACAGGGTCCCCTGAGCCATCCCTCCAGTATGGTTCCGTGCCCTCTATGGGGTTTTTGCTTTTTGGTTTTTGTATCTGGGGCCTGAGTATGATGCACCCTTTTGTTGCGGACTAGGGCTGTATTCGGGGCCGGATTGTCCCAAACCTGGTTTTCGGTTTTTCGGAAACTCTCTATCGCACAGTACTTTCGTACTATGGATGCCAGGTCGGTGAAGCGTGTGATTTTACGGCGGCCGATGGCGTTAAATATTCCCTTGTCCGTGCAATTATTGCAAAAGATTGAAATTGCGTTTTCCTCTCGGCAGTCCTTTATCCTGTCCATAACCAGGAGGAATCTGGCCCAGTAGTGATGTACTGTTTCAGCGGGCTCTTGCCATATTAGAGATAGATCGCATATGTCTGGGTGGGTGGGTGGAATAAAATCCGGATCCCTACCCATCTCGGGGCTTAAAGGCCGTGAAGTTTCCAATTTTGGAAGCTTGGATTGCTGGACGTTGTCCAACGAGTCCGGTCCGATGCCTGACTTTAGGTTTAGTGCTCGATCGACGTCCGTTCCTCCGCGGAAATCCGGCTTGGAGGGTTCGGGAGCCCGGACATGTCTAGTTTTTAATACAGGAGGAAAGTCGCCGCATTGTTCCTCTACCACTACGACGTGGTGGGTGACCTGGGGAGAGTTAATCTCTCTCAGGTCGGTTTTAAGCCCAATCTGATTGTAGTCCGTTGTGACTCCCAGGGCGGCGATGCAATCCAAGAGTTCGTTAACAGACGAGAGCTCTATCGGATTCAGCCGCTCGGCGAATTCCGAGCTGACGTGGAGATTGCCTTTGACGATTTGAGAAGTCATTGTCGAAGCAGTGGCCGGACAGGCGGTCATAAGAAAACCACCTAGCCGGATAGTTTGGCCGGCGGCCAAGGCCCCTTTGGCGAAAATACCGTCCTTGAAGACGGGTGGAGGCATCCTTCCTATCGGTGACGACACAGAGGAACTCTCAATGAAAGCACCAATGTCGGTGTCAAAACCGGAGGATCTCGGGTAGGGGGTCCCGAACTGTGCGTCTAGGCGGATGGTAATAGGAGACAAGGGACACGATGTTTTAACCAGGTTCGGGCCCTCTTGATGGAGGTAAAACCCTACGTCCTGCTTGATTAATATTGATGATATGGGTAGTACAAGAGTGGATCTACCACGAGATCAAGGAGGCTAAACCCTAAAGCTAGCCTATGGTATGATTGTTGTAATGTATGTTATGTCCTACGGACTAAAGCCCTCCGGTTTATATAGACACCGGAGAAGGCTAGGGTCACACAGAGTCAGTTACAATGGTACGAGATCTACATATCCGTATCACCAAGCTTGCCTTCCACGCCAAGGAAAGTCCCATCCGGACACGGGACGGAGTCTTCAATCTTGTATCTTCGTGGTCTTGGAGTCCGGCGGACGATGATAGTCCGGCTGTCCGGACACCCCCTAGTCCAGGACTCCCTCAACTGGGAAGCGACCAACTGAGAGAGCGACAACAGTCATAAACATGCACTAAAATTAATTCACACCGAGTACAAGTATGAGTAGGATATAATCCACCATGAACATAAATATCATGAAGGCTATGTTGATTTGATTCAACTACATGCGTGGACATGTGCCAAGTCGAGTCACTCAATATATTCAAAGGAGGATACCATCCCATCATACCACATCATAATCATTCTAATAACATGTTGGCACGCAAGGTAAACCATTATAACTCATAGCTAATCAAGCATGGCACAAGCAACTATAATCTCTAAATGTCATTGCAAATATGTTTACTTCATAATAAGCTGACTTAGAAGAACTCATCATATTTACAAAAACAAGAGAGGTCGAGTTCATACTAGCTTTTCTCATCTCAATAAGTCCATCATATATCGTCATTATTGCCTTTCACTTGCACGACCGAACGATGTGTAAAATAATAAGAGTGCACGTGCATTGGACTATGCTGGAATCTGCAAGTATTCAACTCAAGAGAGAAGACAAGTAATATGGGCTCTAAATTAAATAAACAATCATGCATATGAGAGCCACTAAACATTTTCAATATGGTCTTCTCGACCCCCAAAGGAAAGAAAAGAAAATAAAACTATTTACACGGGAAAGCTCCCAACAAGTAAGAAGAAGAACTAGAAATCTTTTTGGGTTTTCAATTTAATTTTACTACAAGCATGAAAATTAAACTAACTAATTTTTTTGTCTTTCTTAAAGTTTATCAAACACACAAGAAGAAAGCTAGAAAAAGAAATTTAAACTAGCATGGATAATACAATGAAAGAGTATGAGCACCGATCACTAGTGTGTGAACATGAATGTAAAGTCGGTGAGTAATACGTACTCCCCCAAGCTTAGGGTTTTGGCCTAAGTTGTTCTAATACCAAGGACCGCTGGTACTCTCCCCGGTGTACTGGGAGGTGTAATCAGGATACCATTGGCTGGTCATCTTCGGATCTCGCTGGACAGATGATGCATGATAAGGGTCCAGTTCAGGTTCCGGCTCAGGTTCAGGTTCTGGAGTAAAAGCTTGGGCTCGATGATTGTTCACCGCTTCCGGTGTGACAAGAAAATTTTCTGCAAGCAAATCAAACAACAGAGGCGCAGGCAAAATAATAATCTCAATGTGTTTCTCATTAAATCTAAGTTTGTACAAGAGCATCTTCTCTTCATTGTCAACAATAAACGTGTGTGCTACCATGCTCTTGTAATCTAAAATGTGAGGAGGCAATTTTGTCTCCTCTTTATCATGGTGCCTAATGGGTATTTGAAAATGTCTAGCAAGACGTGCATCATAGATACCTCCAAATATGGGGCCTTTTGTACAATTCAGGGCTAGCCGTTTAGCAATGACGGCACCCATACTAAAAGTATTGTCTCCAAGCAAGGCATGTTGAAGGATGATAATATCAGGAACACTAAGGTTTCCACTATTTCCACGACCAATGAAGCATCTACTAGCAAATATGGCAAAGTAGCGTAAAACAGGAAAGTGTATGCTAGAGACTTTTGCCTCGGAGCCCTTCTTTGGCTCCTCTACAGCTATAGTATTAACAAAGCCATCCACATCTTTACGATGGGGTTCCTCTAATCCTCCCTCATAAGGTATCCTACACACCGCGCAAAAATTACGTAAAGACATTTCTCTGAATTCATCATATAAATGAAATGATACTGCAAGCGGTGACTTCTTAGGATAATAATAAAAGTTTTGCACGAAAGTATTGGTGAGTAAGAGATACTGATCGATCCGGTCGTTGATGAAACCGGTGAGGCCTGTAGTATCGATTAAAGAATAAAAATCTTCATGAATTCCAGCCTCTTTCAAGAATTCATTGCATGGCCATTTAGACGACCGCACTTCCGGTAAGCGAGGAAGATTATACTTGGCTTTTTCCTTTTCTTTGGCTTGCTTTTCCTAAGAGCTTTGGCTAGAAGAGCCCCTCAAAAGTTTCCTTAACATTTTCTGAAAATTTCTGAAATTTTAGTAACTTCAAAATAAAAGTGAATAAAACTAAACAATAGTGATAGCAACTCTCCTACAAGTGCCTAGAGCCTATATCATGCATTAGAATTGCTTGGGACCTCATAAATTTAACATGCAAGCTCAAGAACATGGTCACCTATGCAGTAAAAATTTGCAATGGATAAAGCACTAGAACAAAAACTAATTGGACCAATGGAGGAGTCACATACCAAGCAACGATCTCCCAAAGCAGTTTTGTGAATGGAGCTTTGAGCAAGGAGATCGAAAGTCGTAGCAAAATGAGCTACAACTCGTGCTTGAGCTGGATGGGGATTTTTTTGGGTAGAAGATGAAGTGTGTGGGTGCTGGCATAACTGGAGGGGGGCCACCAGGGGCCCACAAGACAGGGGGGCACGCCCTCCACTCTTGTGGTCTGGTGCTTGCCCCTCCTGCAGTGTTTTGAGTGCCTAAAATCCTCAAATATTCCATAAAAATCATACTAAATTTGCAGGGCATTTGGAGCACTTTTATTTTTAGGATATTTTTTAATGCACGGATAAATCAGAAAACAGGCATATAATACTATTTTTGCTTTATTTATTCTAAATAACAGAAAGTAAAAAGTAGGGACAGAAGGTTGTGCCTTCTAGTTTCATCCATCTCATGATCATCAAAATGAATCCACTAACAAGGTTGATCAAGCCTTGTTAACAAACTCATTCCAAGTAACACAGAACCGGAGAAATTTCAAATAACACTAAGTTACCTCAACGGGGATATGAAAATACCCAACAATAGGAATATCATACTTTTTCTTGACAGTAGGGAGAGGAAATTCAAAACCTCCAACAATAATAGTTGGAACTTTTCCAATAGAATTGATGCTATGAACTTGAGATTGTTTCCTCGGAAAGTGTACCGTATGCTCATTAGCATTAACATGAAAAGTGACATTGCCTTTGTTGCAATCAATTACAGCCCCTGCAGTGTTCAAAAAAGGTCTACCAAGGATAATCGACATACTATCGTCCTCGGGAATATCAAGAATAGCAAAGTCCGTTAAGATAGTGACATTTGCAACCACAACAGGCTCGTCCTCACAAATACCGCAGGTATAGCAGTTGATTTATCGGCCATTTGCAAAGATATTTCAGTAGGTGTCAACTTATTCAATTCAAGTCTACGATATAAAGAGAGAGGCATAACACTAACACCGGCTCCAAGATCACATAAAGCAGTTCTAACATAATTTCTTTTAATGGAGCATGGTATAGTTGGCACACCCGGATCTCCAAGTTTATTTTGTATTCCACCCTTAAAAGTGTAATTAGCAAGCATGGTGGAAATTTCAGCTTCCGGTATCTTTCTTTTACTTAGCATAAGGATTTACTTTGAACATATCAGTTAAGCGCATACGTAAGAAAATAGGTCTAATCATTTCAGCAAAGCGCTCAAAATCCTCATCATCCTTTGACTTGGATGGTTTAGGAGGAAAGGGCATGGGTTTCTGAACCCATGGTTCTCTTTCTCTACCGTGCTTCCTAGCAACAAAATCACTCTTATCATAATGTTGATTCTTTGATTGTGGGTTATCAAGATCAACAGCAGGTTCAATTACTACATCATTGTTTTTGCTAGGTTGAGCATCAACATGAACATTATCATTAACATTATCACTATGTCCATGTTCACCACCTGATTGTGTTTCAGCATCAGAAATCGAAATATCATTGGGATTCTCAGGTGTGTCTACGACAGGTTCACTAGAAGCATGCAAAGTTCTATCGTTTTTCTTTTTCTTCTTTTTAAAAGAACTAGGTGCCTCTAAATTATTTCTCTGAGAATCTTGCTCGATTCTCTTAGGATGGCCTTCAGGATACAAAGGTTCCTGAGTCATTCTACCAGTTCTAGTAGCCACTTTAACAGCAAAATCATTTTTATTATTTAATTCATCAAGCAAATCATTTTGAGCTTTAAGTACTTTCTCAGCTTGGGTAGCAACCATAGAAGTATATTTGCTAATGAGTTTAAGTTCACCTTTAACTCTAGCCATATTATCGCTCACGCGTCCTATCTCGAAAGCATTATTCTTTAACTCTCTACCAAAATAAGCATTAAAATTTTCTTGTCTAGCCATAAAATCATCAAATTGATCTAAGCATGGGCTATGAAATTTAGTAGAGGGAATTTACCTTTACTACCTGTGTCGGGTTATCAAGGCAATGTGGTTCTTCAACAGGCGGTATATTAAGACCATGTATTTCTTCAATAGGAGGTAAATTCTTAACATCTTTAGCTTTAATACCTTTTTATTTCATTGATTTCTTTGCCTCTTGCATATCTTCAGGACTGAGAAATAAAACACCTCTCTTCTTCGGAGTGGGTTTAGGAATAGGCTCAGGAGTTGGCTTAACTGGTTCAGGAATTGCCTCAGGAATTGGCTCAGGAAGAGTCCAATTATTTTCATTAGTCAACATATTATTCAATAGTAATTCAGCTTCGTCGATGGTTCTTTCCCTGAAAACACAACCAGCACAACTATCCAAGTAGTCCTTGGAAGCATCGGTTAGTCCATTATAAAAGATATCAAGTATTTCATTTTTCTTAAGAGGATGATCAGGCAAATCATTAAGTAACCGTAGAAGCCTCCCCCAAGCTTATGGGAGACTCTCTTCTTTGATATGCACAAAATTATATATTTCCCGCAAGGCAGCTTGTTTCTTATGAGCAGGGAAATATTTAGCAGAGAAGTAATAAATCATATCCTGGGGACTACACACACAACCAGGAGCAATACAATTATACCAAGTCTTAGCATCACCCTTTAACGAGAACGGAAATATCTTAAGGATATAAAAATAGCGAGACTTCTCATCATTAGTAAACAGGGTAGCTATATCATTCAACTTGGTAAGATGTGCCACAATAGTTTCAGATTCAAGGCCATAAAAAGGATCAGATTCAACTAAAGTAATAATCTCAGGTAGGTGAAGTAGCAAAAGTAGGGTCAGGTTTCATTCTAGCATTAAGAGACTGCTGCTTCCATTTAGCTAATAATTTCTTAAGATCGTATCTATCATTGCAAGCAAAGATAGCTCTAGCAGCTTCTTCATTCATAACATAACCCTCAGGAACAACAGGCAATTCATAATCATTAGGAGAACCTTCATCACCACTATCATCAATAATAGCATCTTCAATAATTTCATTCCTCCTAACTCTAGCAAGTTGTTCATCAAGATATTCACCTAATGGCAAAGTAGTATCACACACATAAGTAGTTTCATCGTGCATAGCAGAAGTGGCATCATGAATAACATGCGACATATCAGAATTCATAGCAGTAGCAGGTTTAGGTGTCCCAAGCTTACTAGTAACAGACGAAGAATCTAGTGCAGAGCTAGATGGCAGTTCCTTACCTCCCCTCATAGTTGAAGGCAAAATAGTAGTTCTGTCGTCTTTCAAGTTCTTCATAGTGATCAACATATATAAATCCCAAGTGACTCAGAGAATAGAGCAATGCTCCCCGGCAACGGCGCTAGAAATTAGTCTTGATAACCCACAAGTGTAGGGGATCGCAACAGCTTTCGAGGGTAAAGTATTCAACCCAAATTTATTGATTCGACACAAGGGCAGCCAAAGAATATGCTTGAGTATTAGCAGTTGAGTTGTCAATTCAACCACACCTGGATAACTTAGTATCTGCAGCAAAGTATTTAGTAGCAAAGTTGTATGATAATAAAGGTAATGGTAACAAAAGTAATGTTTTTGGGTTTTGTAGTGATTGTAACAATAGCAACGAAAAAGTAAATAAGCAAAGAACAATATGTGAAAAGCTCGTAGGCAATGGATCAGTGATGGATAATTATGCCGGATGCGATTCATCATGTAATAGCTATAACATAGGGTGACAGAGAACTAGCTCCAGTTCATTAATGTAATGTAGGCATGTATTCCATAAATAGTCATACGTGCTCATGGAAAGAACTTGCAGGACATCTTTTGTCCTACCCTCCTGTGGCAGCGGGGTCCTAGCACATAGTGAATACATGAACCGAAACAAAACATTAGCACATAGTGAATACATGAACTCCTCAAACTACGTTCATCACCCAGAAGTATCCCGATTATTGTCACTTCGGGGTTGTCGGATCATAACACATAATAGGTGACTATAGACTTGCAAGATAGGATCAAGAACACACATATATTCATGAAAACATAATAGGTTCATATCTGAAATCATGGCACTCGGGCCCTAGTGACAAGCATTAAGCATAGCAAAGTCATAGCAACATCAATCTCAGAATGTACTGGATACTAGGGATCAAACCCTAACAAAACTAACTTGATTACATGGTAAATCTCATCCAACCCATCACCGTCCAGCAAGCCTACAATGGAATTACTCACGCACGGCGGTGAGTGAGGGAGTCCTGGATTAGGGGGTATCCGGACAGCAGGAATGTATACATCGTCCGGACTATTGAAGCGTGTGAAGATACAAGACTCAAGCCTTCGGCCCGTGTTTGGTGGGACTCACCTTTGCGTGGAAGACAAGCTTGGCGATCCGGATATTATATTTCCTTCCTTGTAACTGACTCCATGTAAACCCTAGCCCTCTCCGGTGTCTATATAAATCGGAGAGGCTGGTCCTTGAAAGGCCGATCAAAATTACAATCATACCATCATAGGCTAGCTTCTAGGGTTTAGCCTCTACAATCTCGTGGTAGATCTACTCTTGTACTACCCATATCTTCAATATTAATCAAGAAGGAAGTAGGGTTTTACCTCCATAGAGAGGGCCTGAACCTGGGTAAACATCTGTGTCCCTTGCTTCCTGTTACCATCATCCTTGACGCACAGATCGGGACCCCCTACCCGAGATCCGCTGGTTTTGACACCGACATTGGTGCTTTCATTGAGAGTTCCTCCATGTCGTAATTGCGGGGCTCGATGGCGCCTTCAATCATCAACAACACAGTCCAGGGGGAGACTTTTCTCCCCAGACAGATCTTCGTGCTCGGCGGCTTCGCACTGCGGGCCAATTCACTTGGCCATCTGGAGCAGATCAATAGCTATGCCCCTGGCCACCAGGTCAGGTTCGGAAACTTGAACTACACGGCGGATATTCGCGGAGACTTGATCTTCAATGGATTTGGGCCTGCGCCAGGAGCACCGAACAGTTACGATGGGCACGGCTTAGACCTGCTGTCGGACGATGCATGGGATATCACCCCTGCAGTAGCCCCAGATCTAAATCCGGAGCAGGTTGCGTTGCGTGAGGACGGAGGGGTGGACCCCTCCCTGCAGGCCGCACACTCATAGGTGGTGGAGCCGAACACAGGCCTCGCTTCTGAGGAAGCCTGTGACTCCGAACCCCCAGATTCGTATCCGGTTTTAGGTTCCAGTCCTCGCGTTCCCGAGCCCGCCGAGCCTGGTTGGGCTCCGGTAATGGAGTTCACCGCTGCGGACATCTTTCAGCACTCGCCCTTTGGCGACATGCTGAACTCATTAAAGTCTCTCTCTTTGTCAGGAGGCTCTGGGCCGAACTATGTCCGGCTTGAGTGGGAAGCAGGCGACGAAGGAATTCGCTGCCCACCCACCACCCACTTCATTGCCACGGTCGATGATTTAACCGACGTTCTTGACTTCGACTCCGAAGACATCGACGGTATGGACGACGATGCAAGAGAATTACAGGAGCCATCGCTCACAGGACGGTGGACTGCCACCTCCTCATACGACATATATATGGTGGACACTCCGAAGGAAACCAATGGCGACGAGGCAACGGAGGACAACCCCTCAGGGAGAAAAGAAAAACATGGGCATCGTTGGCGCCTCTCCAAGCCCCGCCACAGCAATACCGGCCCCGAAGAGGAAGACAATCCGGATGGCGCCGAAGAAGAATACAACCCTGATCAGCCTGCCTTCGAACAGGCCGAACAGGAAGATGAGCAGGTCAGCCTAGAAGAACAAGCGACGGACGGATATCCGAAGGAAGACAACTACATGCCCCCTTCCGAAGACGAGATTAGCCTCGGCGACGACGAGTTCGGTGTGCCTGAGGATCCCGTGGAGCAGGAGCGCTTTAAGCGTCGGCTTATAGCCACTGCGAGGAGCCTGAAGAAGAAGCAACAACAACTCCAAGCTGATCAAGACCTGCTCACAGATAGATGGACTGAAGTCCTGGCAGCCGAGGAGTACAGACTCGAGCGCCAAACGGCTGACCAGCCATGGATAAAACGGGATATAAGCCTGAATACCAGCCCGCACCCCCATGCCAATACACTACGGCCCGGGGCAACAGGCAAGACCTGCAAGATATTCTGGAAAACAAAGCAGGATAGCCAAGATCGATCTACGGATCACAGGGGCGCGCCCCAGCGCGCGACGATGACTGTCACGCCAGATAAATCATCAACAAGTCCGGTCGGGCTGAACACAGCAACCCAGACCAATTCGAACTGCGTAGCCACATAGCCCGGCACAGAGGCGCCGCACACCAGCTCTGCTTCACTAACGAAGTAATGGATCATGAATTCCCAGAAGGGTTCAAACCCGTAAACATCGAATGATACGATGGCACAATAGACCCCGCAGTATGGATCGAAGATTTCCTTCTTCACATTCACATGGCCCGCGGAGATAATCTACACGCCATCAAATACCTTCCCCTTAAGCTCAAAGGACCGGCCCACCACTGGCTAAACAGCCTGCCAGCAAATTGCATTGGCAGTTGGGAAAACTTGGAAGAAGCATTCCTCGACAACTTCCAGGGCACATATGTGCGACCACCGGATGCCGATGACCTGAGCCACATTACTCAACAGCCCGGAGAGTTAGCCAGGAAATTCTGGACTCGGTTCCTAACTAAAAAGAACCAAATAGTCAACTGTCTGGACGCCGAAGCCCTCGCGGCTTTTAAGCATAATATCCATGACGAGTGGCTCGCTCGACACCTCGGCCAGGAAAAACCCAGGTCCATGGCAGCTCTCACAACACTAATGACCCGCTTTTGCGCGGGTGAGGACAGCTGGTTGGCTCACAGCGGCACCACGCCACACTCCGGCACCTCGGACGGCCGCGATACTAACGGCAGGCCACGGTGTAATAGACATAAGCGACGGAACAACGTCGACAGCACTGAGGACACGGCAGTGAACACCGGATTCAATGGATCCAAGTATGGTCAGCGGAAGAAGCCGTTCAAACGAAATAATCAGGGACCGTCCAATCTGGACCGCATACTGGAGCGCTCGTGCCAAATTCATGGCACCCCGGACAAGCCAGCCAACCACACCAATAGAGACTACTGGGTGTTCAAACAGGCCGGCAAAATAAATGCCGAAAACAAGGAAAAGGGGCGGCACAGCGACCATGACGAAGAGCCCCTGCATCCGAACACGGGGGGACAACAGAAATTCCCCCCAGGTGAAAACGGTCAACATGATCTACGCCACTCACATCCCCAAGCGGGAATGAAAGCGGGCACTACGGGATGTCTATGCGATGGAGCCAGTTGCCCCCAAGTTCAACCCACGGTGAGCTTGTCCGACCACCTTTGATCGTAGGGATCGTCCTACTAGCATCCGTCACGGCGTCTCAGCCGCATTGGTCTTAGACCCAATTATAGACGGATTTCACCTCACGCGAGTCCTTATGGACGGTGGCAGCAGCCTGAACCTGCTTTATCAGGACACAGTGCGCAAGATGGGCATTGACCCTTCAAGGATCAAGCCCACCAAAACAACCTTTAAAGGCATGATTCCTGGAGTAGAGGCCCGTTGTACGGGCTCTATAAAATTGGAAGTGGTCTTCGGATCTCCGGATAACTTCTGAAGCGAAGATTTAATCTTTGATATCGTCCCTTTCCGCAGTGGTTACCACGCACTGCTCGGACGAACCGCATTTGCTAGATTCAATGCGGTACCACACTACGCATACCTCAAGCTCAAGATGCCAGGACTACGCAGGGTCATAATAGTCAACGGAAACATGGACCGCTCTCTCCATACTGAAGAGCATACTGCAGCCCTAGCGGCAGAAGTACAATGCGGCCTCCTCCGACAAACCACCAATCCGGTGAAGACAACCTCAAGCACCGTCAAGCGAGTCGGAAGCACCCCGCAGCAGGATCATCACGCACGCCAAGAGCGCGATTAGCAGTCCGGCCTCTACTCAAGCCCCATTAAAGCAGCATTCGTGCCACGCGTACAAAATTACGGACTCAAGATACCATGGGCGTAGGCGGAGGCGCAACAACGACTCAGTCAATAGTACGGGTAACCGCTACATACCTTCGTAATCTTTCCTTTTTACCTTTTAGGATATTGCTTTAGAGCAGCCTCTTCGGAAGAGCCGGATTGACGGACTCATAGAGGAGAGAAAACCAAGGAGGCGACACTACTAGGAAAAGGCCTACTAATGGCGCACTGGTTTTGCCTACTAATGGCGCATTACTAGTGCGCCATTAGTAGCACGCCACTAGTATTTTTTACTAATGGCGCACCACTGGTGCGCCATTAGTATGTAACACCATGCGCCATTAGTGTGCCTCCCGGGGGGGGGCATACGTAAGCATGTGCTTTGTCATACTAATGGCGCATTCTGTGTTGATGCGCCATTAGTATACTTTGGCATACTAATGGCGCACCTGGTGGTGATGCGCCATTAGTATGAATATTTGGTTTTTCTTTTTACTTTTCTGACTTTTGCACATGTTACAAAATATATTATTGGACAGAATATAGACAGCAGCACACAGCAACATCACATTCATCGAATACAATAGAAGATTAGTCTCCGAATACAATTCATCATATTAGTCTCCGAATTCAAAAGACCGAACAAAGATAAAACATTACAAGTCTCAAGACCGCGAGTATCGAGTTTGTCTTCACATTACAAGTCGATATCGATCATCTAAACTACCATCACATAGAAGAGAGTTGTGGTCATCACGATGAGCATCATCGCGATCAAACTGGTCTTCATCCGGTTCCTCCAACGCTCCCTCCTCTCTCCCGCTAGATAGCAGGCGTATCTAGATTGGGCCTCCGCCTTAGTGGTGTACCCTCTGTAACTGTTACCGCTGAAACGGTGAACCTGTCTCCGACACTCCTCCCAGTCGTCGTAGACTCCGGGAACCTTACCCTTGTACACGACATATGACGACATCTCTATGCACAAGCCAAACAACAGACAAAACATAAGCAATATGTAAGTATGCAACAAAAGGATCGGAAGAGAAAAGCAAGACATTAATAGCACGATTCATGGTCCTACTAATAAATAGTATCGATTACATCTAAGTTGAACGACTGTCCAAACCAAAGAGACATACAAATTCATTAAAGTTTAATTACAACATGAGCCAATCAATGTTTCAGAACTACACATCACTACTTTCGACTCGACTCATCGGACAGGAGCGTGTATGAAGCCGCCGTCTGTCGTGATGGTCATGAAATCGCGGTCGTTGTCACCCTGCATTTGTAGCATTCCATCTATCTCATTGTTGGACGGTTGATTTGCCCCGAGGTATGAAGGACATCTTGATGGATGATGTCCGCAAAGTCCGACTGGATGCGAAAGAATTCTTGTCTGAGGTCCGCGTCCTGGATTGCCGACAAGTTCGCGACCCAATCTTTGAGATTATATGGTAGCAGAAGTTGATGATGGTCCCTTACGATCGCCCGCATGTGATGGAGGGCGTAGTAGGCATCCTTCTGACCGCCAGGCGGCTGCTTGACGCAGCAGAACTTTCTATTGTGTGAGAACATGTGCTTGCCGTACTTACGAACTTCCCTGCTGAAGGTGCCTCCAGATTTTGCGTAGCCGGGGAGAACATCATCAAGAACTTTTTTGACATTTGTGTAGTCTATCTTGGAGTTACGGTTCGGGTCGAAATACGTGGCCATGGAATATTTCGGGCTTAAGAGGATGAGTGTGCAATGTGTGTCACTGCACAGAACACGGAATGTTAGAAAAAAAAGAACGATCGAAATCTAAGAAATCATATGTTATGGGGCGGTTAAGGGATGACTTACTTGGGAAAGTAAGCCACAAGGAAGTTATCCTTATCTGGGTTTGCCAGAATGACGCCTTCGAGGTGTGAACTCGCAACTTGGCGGTCCCCAGCGCTGCTCAAGTGCTTGGCACGCATGTAGAAGGGGTCGACTATCACGATGTCCGGGGTCTTGTCTCTAATGATCCACATCTCCATACTCAGCGAAAACAGCCGAACGAAGGTGTAGTGCAGCGGATGAAGGTTAAACATAGCAAAGTTGTCATCAAACCATGGGACGATCGTACCCCCGATGTCGCCATCCACAAAGCCCTTGCCCTCTGGCACCTTGCCCACGAAAACCGGGTATGCCACATCCTTCTCTCTGAGATGCCGCTTCTCCAAAGAAAGAACACTGTTGTGTAGACTCCGTATAGCACCGGTTGCAGCATTCAGCATATTTGGCGGTAGCATTGCCCTAACCGCCACATGCACCCTCCTCGAGATATCCTTAGGTGAAGGTGGCCCGTCCTGAGCATGGATCGAACTTGGTGCCGGCTGGCTCGCACCGGCGCCCTTGTTAGTCTTTCGTTTCCATCCCTTCTTCTTGATATCCTGTAATGGGACCGAGTTCTGCTCACAGACCGCCTTCTTGAGCGTGTTGGGGCTGATAATATTTCGCACCTCAGCTATCTGAGGCTCGGTGAAGGTGGGAGCTGGAGGCGTCTCCTGAGAACTGAATGGCAGACGACGCCTGTTGCAATTGGATTTCTCCGCCGTACCAGCTAGATTGCGGTCGTCTTGGTTGGGTTCTTGAGAAAGAGGCCCGCAGAACTCGTCAGCGTACCCATGTTCGGCAAAGTACTTATCAACTTTGGTTAATGTACCGTCGTCGTTGTCGTCGTCGTCCGGATCCTGTGCCATAGGGCTGTCCGGATCCTGTGCCATATGGATGTCCGGTAGGTCCGGTAGCGTTGCAGCGTTCTTGCCATGGCTTGGTGCCGGCACGACTGGTGGTCTTGTCTGTGGGGTGGTGTCCCCCGCCCCCAAAAGAATCTGGCCCTTCGGCCAAAGCAGGGGCCAGTTTACGCAGGCGCTGAGGGTCATCTCATCTTCTTCGTCGGCCGCAGCGGGTCGAATCGGAGGTAACAGCTCATCGCAGCCTGGCAGCACCCGAACCACTTCAACCCTATACACTATGGGTGGCATCAGATTACCGTGGAAGATGGGGTTGCCCGGTTGAACGATTCTGCCCTTGGCGACATCGACCAACTCGGCGCCCACGAAGTGCAGAAGAGTGGAAGGAACGTCGGCGGTGCCCTGCGAAAACATGTACAGGGTGTCAGGGATGCCCATTCAAAGACAAGGAGATGAAGTCATCGGCCAAGAGGCTTAGTTACCGTGATGCCGTCGAGCTCGGCTAATGTCGAGGCACCGCCAACGGCGGGCGTGCAACTGACACAGGGGGCGCTTGCTGGCGAGGTGCCGGCTGGCGTACACCCTGGTGCATTAAGCTCCAATGCCTGTGCCGGCGCTGGAGACACGAATACCGCCTCCGCCGGAGACACCAATGGCACCACCGCCGGAGACACCAATGGCGCCGCCGAAGACACCAATGGCGCCACCTCCGCGTTGTGCGAGTTGCTGGCCGTGAAGCTGGGAACTGGGGGAGGCCCCTGTTGGCCGCCCGCAATCCACGTCCTCAGCCCATGAATCAACATAGGCACCATGGCATTGAGCTTCGTTCCCAGTTGTTGTTCCACTTGCTCTTGGACAAGCTCCGGAATCCGCGCCACTTGTGCCTTGAGTGCTTCAACCTTGCGCGTCTAGCTTTCCGAGCTGGCCTTTTTCTCCTTCCGCACACCAGCGGTATAGTATGACCCCCATTTTGTGGACAAGCCTTTGCCGGCCACACGACCAACTGACGTCGGCTTAGTGAGCTTATCCTTGTTTTTCATTATGTTCAATGCCCTATTTAAAGGGGTGTCGAAGGGGAGCTCTGAGACGACCCCGCGCTACTGCTTTTAGTGTCCTGCGAAATGAACGTGAACCATTTAGAAATACTGGGGATTAATTAGAGTGCAACCATATGGAGCTAATTACGCGGGGGTGTATTCCTTACCAGAACAAGCTCAAGCGCCCTGGTCTTCGGATCTGTGGTAATCTCCTTTGTTATCGGGTCCTCCTTGTACCGGGCCCTGACATAGTTCTTGGTCTGCTTGTCACCACTGTATTTCTTGAAGCAGGGCGGTAGGCCTTGCTCGGCACGCTCCGCGTCCTCCTTGTCCCATATAGGCTCCGCCACTCTGTAACCGCCGGGACCGAGTTTGTATTCCCCTAAGTTCAACTCCCGCATTTCTTTCCCCCACTGACTTGATTCGGAGGTTGCGCTGCTCTCGCACTTGATCTTGAACTCCTTGTACTCATCTTCGCTCATCAAAGGATATTTCGCCTTGATCTTGTCATAACTACCACCTTTGTCAATCATTTCCTTGACCGTGCTTCTCCAAGTAGACAGAGGCATGTGTTTTCAAATTCGGCGGGAAACTTATATCATTCGTGCAGCTTCGTGAAGAGGAGGTTGCGCAAATTCCCGTGGTCCTTATTCCTAAGGTTATCGGTGTTGATCGAGATGGTGCTCCGGAGAATGCACCCGAGATGAAGCGAGTACCCCTTGACTATATATTTGGGCTCTGTTGGATTCCCGTCGGAGTCCACTTGAGTGAATTCCTCCTTGAGGGTGCGGAGCGCATTCGGGCACCTGTCCTTCCTTTGTTTCTTTGATTGGCTGCCATCTGTGTGTGCGCAGCCATCATCAGTGGTGGCATCCTCGGCGGCACCATCAGTGGTGTCATCCCCGACGCCACTAGGGGTTTTGTAGTATGGATCGGTGTCTTCTGCGGCGTCCTCGTAGCGGTGAGGTTGTTCCTCCATCTCCTGGGACAGCTCCCAGAACTGCTTGCCGCCCGAACCACCGGCCTCATCGTTGTGGGCCATGTTTCGCTCTAAATAGGAAACAAGTTTGGTCAAAAAGTTGGTTATTGTCAAGGAAAAAGATCATGGTCTCATCATTTAGGGTTTGTCGACGCTGAGGCACCCTAAAAGCCTAAGCTTTCATCATTTAGGGTTTGTCGACGCCGAGGCACCCTAAAAGCCTAAGTGTACATCATTTAGGTTCTCATCGACACCGAGGCATCCGGGGCAGCCAAGTTAAGTTTTCATCATTTATGGTTTATCGATGCCGAGGCACCCTAGGTTGGGCCTAATCACTTGGCTCTATTGCCACCTATGTTGGGTTTATCATCTAGGGTTTATCGATGCTAAGGAGAATTCTAAGTTAGGCCTAATCACTTGGCTCTATTGCCACCTATGGTTTAATGCAGCAAGAATAAAGGGGCAGTACCCTAAGTACTAAGTTACCCTAAGATATCCCGGCCCATGCATTAGTCGCAAGTACCCCATATGTCCTATTTTTAGCAAAGTCATGCTAAAATTCACGGAAAATTTCAGCATGGCCTTTGCTGAAAATAGGACATATGGAGTACCCGAATTTGCTGGAACGGAAGTTAATCAACATTCCGGCAAACTCAAGGGCCTCTCGGGGTACCTGCAAATTCATCACGACACAATGGTCGGAGACAAAACCCAGCAAACTAGCACCACAATGTGCCTCTACTTTCATATGGATGAAAAGGCCACAGACCATATGGTCCTCTGCTTTCATATGGACAAAAATCAGCTCAACTTATGTGAGCTTCCATTCTAGATCTAATAGCAGCAAGTTGTTCACTTGTAGCTCAACTTATGTGAGCTGCCTTCAAGAAAAGAAATCTGCAGTGGCACATCTGCTCTCTGAATACATTGGCAAGAAACAAAACAACACCTAGTACCATCCATCTGCTATGGCCGTATCATGCAGTTTAACTAAGCACTAACAGGTAATTATATAACAGAAAACTTGGCGCGTACGTGTCACTTAGCTTGGGCAAGCAACATACCTCGTCCTCTTGGTTAGTCCAAACAAGCTGTATGTTGAGCCTCAACTCACCACCTGCATATTTTACAGCACCCATGAAATGAAAAACTAAACATAATTGTCAACCAACAAAACCAAGACACAAACAGGACTTCAAATTTTCACGATCAGGAAGAAAAACAGGGTTTTCAACTACTATATTCAGTTTCATGGCATCAGTTGAACAGTTGAAAAAGAACAAGCTTCATTTAAATATCTTGCTGCTAACAAACATAACTAATGTCAGTACTCAAAAAATAGAGTGACCACACAGGGAACAAACAAATTATTCACTTTTTATTTCTTCAGAATTGGACCAGACAGAGAACAACTCCTTGGAAGCAAACTGAACCATGCTGAAACTATACTGAAACCATGCTGAAACTTTACTGAAACTACTCCTTGCAATCAAACTGAAACTACTCCTTGGAAGCAAATTGTCTTGGAAGGAGTATTGTGTGCACAAATCTACTCCAACTAGTTGCTTTCACTTAGAGATTGTTAGCACAAACAGCATGAGTCATTCTTCAGACCGTTACAAATAGAAACAATGGCAACCAAGGTTAAAAACCAACAATCCTATATATTATTCTGAAACTTGATATATTGAAATCACTTAGCACTCTCTTTATGTGTTCATTCAACACTTAAAATTGAGGAGAATAATACCAACTAGGATCGGTATGACCTTCGTTTTTCATTTTCAGTATGATCAATTAAATCTTCTGCAAGCTTATATGAAAAGGTTCAGCAACTTGAAACGTAACTCTTGCTTGGTGTTCCAAATCATTTCATTTATATTTTAAATAACAGTAGGAATTATTTCATAATAGAATTTACCTGATGGGGGCAACGGGTGCATGCGACAGAGGGGGGAACGGGTGGGGGTGGAGGAGGCTCACCACTATTGATCAAGATCAGAGTCAAAATTGACCTACATGATTGTTTACCACTACTAAGACATGGATCTAATAGCTATCTCCCCCCTTGTTCCTCATGCCTTAGTTGAATTCAGAGAGACAGAGCTTAGATCCTAGAACAGGGATCTCTCTGGAAGATATGTGTTAACCAATTTTGGCCAATATAACCAACACAAAGCTCCTGCTCTCTCAAATTGCAGATAAAACAACTTAATATTTTCCTTCTCGGACATTGTCAATCATCGCATGTTTCACTGCTAACATATGTTTAAACCAAAACATTTGCTCATGAAAAATATTCAACCTACAGTTTGTAAACATTTTCCCTTAGAGGCATTATCACAAACACCTATCAAGCACAATCCTTTCACATGTAAACTTGAGCATGCTCTGGAAAAATCACGCAGCAAGCAAGAAATAACTATCATTATATTCCCACAGTATCGAATCTACATCAAGTACTCATCCACTAAAAAAATCAGGAAAACAAATTGAATAGAGGATGCAAGAGGAAGGAGGGAGGGGGGATGAGGGAAGAGGGAGGAAGGACGAAGGAGTGGTGACTACCTGCCTACGGACTGGTCGCCGGCGTAGCTCCAGGCGGCAGCGTTGCTGGGTAGGAGCGCCTGCTCCAGGGAGGGGGGCGCCGCTGGTTGGAGCGGCTGCTTGATGGGGGGAGGCGCTGCTGGGGTCCTGTACCGGAGGCGGGGCAGCGAAGGGTTCAACCGGCTGGGCGCGCCGCGGCGGCAGGGCGGCAGCGGTGGCGGCGGCTAGGAAC
>NC_041389.1:293508976-293513853 GCF_002162155.2 Triticum dicoccoides
CGGGTGCGGCGGGGGAAGCGAGCACGGCCGGGGACGGCGAGCACGGGGGAAGTGGTGGTCAGGCGCAGGTGAGATGAGGCAGGGGAGGGATTAGAGAGAAATGTGAGAGATTGGGGATTTTAGTGTGGGGGAGGCTTAGCAAGGGCGCACCACCCAGGGGTGCGCCATAAGTACATCCATAGCAATGGCGCACCACAGAGGGTTGCGCCATAAGTAATTTTTTTTTATTGATAACAATGGCGCACCCTCTCCTGGTGCGCCATTAGTAACTTTTATTTTTTTATTTTTTATTGATAAAAAATATTACACTATATACAGGAGATGAGTAGAGGAGGGAGGGAGGGAGGGAGCATTTACATTCATTGAGGGGTGCGGGGGGTCGTGAAAAAATATTTAGTTTCATCTAATATTTTTTAGAAAATGACAAATCTAATCTGAAAACATTTATGAATGTGAAAAAATATCATCAAATTTCTTATTTGAAATTATTTATGAATATTAAAAAATATCATCAAATTTGTTATTTGAAAAAATTTGAAAAAATATCATAAAAATTTAAAAATATTAATGATTTCACAAAATATTAACAAATTCAATACTTTTTGTGAGTTATAAATTCAATACCATAATAAACATAATTCAATATTCATGACGACTAGAACAGAAGAAATATCATTTCAAAATGTCGAAATACAATCGAGAAATGAAGACTACGATTTAAATACAATCGATCTTAGCTAGCTATCTGTTCACAATCTTCTTGCCCTTCTTTTTCGCAAACGGAGTTGTTCTGTGGAACGGACGTCCTTTAGGTAGGGTGGTCCTGCTTCTTCTTGTGGTGTGTGCTGCTACTTCATCGTCGTCGTCATGTTCGATCTTCGGGTCGCCGTACTTGTCGAAGTCTTGCTCATTGGCTACTCCATCCATTCCGATGATCTTCCTTTTGCCTCTCCTCACGACAACACGACTGGGCTTTGAGGGGTCGGTAATGAAGAAGCATTGGTCCACTTGGGAAGCCAGTACCCATGGCTCATTTTTTGCGGTGGCGTTTGTGCCCGCGGTCTTGGATTTGGCTTCGGGTATAACCATGGTGGTGAAATACCGGTCTTCTTTTAGGACGCTCTTGCCCCATTTGACATGGAACATCGGGACCTTCTCTCCAGTGTAGCTCAGCTCCCAGATCTCCTCGATCCTTCCGTAGTATCTGTCCTTGTCATTGCCGGTGTAGGATTCCATCGTTACCCCGGAGTTCTGATAACCATCGCTCTTCATGTCCTTGTTCTCGGTGTAGAATGTGTAGCCGTTGATATCGTACGCCTCATAGGTCATCAGGTTGTGCTCGGCGCCCTGGGACAAGGCGAATATGAGTTGTTCTTCCGCGGAAGAATCCTCATGTAAAGGGTACGATAGAAGCTTCTGCTTGAACCAACGCGTGAAACATGAGTTGTGCTCTTTGATTATATCTTCGTCCGTCCTCTGTTGGTCTCGGTCATTGTACGTCTTCTCAATAAAGGTTTTGTGCTCTACCACCCAAGGATCGACCACGTCTATGTGTTGTAGCGCGACTAGGTTTGCTCTTTCAAAGTCGGCGAGTCGACCCTCGAAGTCGACATGCATTTCGCGGCGACCCTCACGGTGACCCCATCCAGCGAGCCTGCCGAGGTGCCTGTTGACGGGCAGACCAACGGGGTTCTCGATGCCTAGATAATTCGTGTAGTAGGAGATGCACTCTTCGGTCAGAAAGCCCCTGGCTATACTTCCCTCTGGACGTGACATGTTGCGAACGTATCCTTTGATGACACCATTCATCCTTTCGAATGGCATCATGCCGTGCAGGAACGTCGGCCGAAGTTGAATGATATCCTCCACAATATGGACCAGCAGATGCACCATAACATCGAAGAATGCGGGCGGGAAGTACATCTCAAGCTCGCATAGTATCACCACGATCTCTTCCTGTAGCCTTCTGAGTTGCCTCACGCCAATCGACTTCCGAGAGATGACGTCGAAAAAGTTGCATAGGCGAAATAGCGTTTCACGGACGCGCGCGTCCATGATTCCACGGATTGCAACTGGAAGTATCTGCGTCATCAGCACGGGACAGTCGTGAGACTTCATCCCGCTGAACTTCTGCTTCGCTGGGTCTAGGTATCTACTTATCTTCCCCGCGTAACCGTAAGGAAGTTTTACTCCTAGGAGGCAGGTGAAAAACTGCTCGATCTCCTCCTGACTTGGAGTGAAGCACGTGGGAGGGTTGTCATTTCCGGTCTTCTTGGTCTTTTTGCCTTTGCGATGACTTTCTGTGTCCTGCTTCGCCTCATCATCATCATCATCATCATTAGCGTGAAGCTCCTGCCTGATGCCCATTGATTTCAAGTCTGCCCTTGCTTTCGGCCCATCTTTGGTCCTCTCTGGCATGTTGAGCAGGGTACCAAGCAGACTCTCGCACACGTTCTTCGCGATATGCATGACATCAAGGCTGTGAGGCACACGGTGGATCTTCCAGTACGGCAAGTACCAGAAAACAGACCTCGTTTTCCATACCTTCAGCAGCGGCTCTGGCGCCTTTCGCTTCTTTCCCGGCTCTGGCGCCTTTTGCTTCTTTCCCGGCAGTGGGCAGTCTTTCCAATTTTTCAACAGCTCGTCTATTTCCTCGCCACTCCTCGTACACGGGCATTTTCGAGGTTTGGTTTCACCATCGAACAGATCCTTGCGTTTCCTCCACGGGTCATCGTCACGAAGCCACCTTCGATGTCCCATGAACACGGTTTTCGAAGACCCGGGATCTCTATCTAGCTTGCGATACGTTGTGTCATCCATGCACCTTACGCATCCAGAAAATTCGTGGACTACCTGCCCCGTGAGATATCCGTAACCGAGATAGTCGTGCACCGTCGTGAGCAGTGCGGCTCTCATAGGGAAATATTCTTTCTCTGCAGCGTCCCACGTATTGGCTGGTATTTTCCACAACGTGTCTAGCTCCTCCTTCAGCAGCCCCAGATACAGATTGATGTCGTTCCCTGGTTGTTTCGGCCCTTCAATTAGCATACTCATGTGAATGTACTTCCTCTTCATGCACAACCAGGGAGGAAGGTTGTACATCCACACAAACACATGACAGGTGCTATGTATGCTTCTCTGGCTGCCAAACAGATGAATTCCATCGGTGCTCGCGCCAAGCATGATGTTCCTTGGATCCTTCCCAAATTCTGGGTATTCGCAGTTCAACGCTTGCTACTGGCTCGCATCCTTAGGGTGACTCAGCATCTTGTCTTTTTTATTTATCTCCGGATCATTTCCGTCATCTTCCCGCTTCTTCTCCTCCCTATCCAGGTGCCGACGCAGGAGCTTTGCTACCTTAGGGTCCGCGAAATACCGCTGCAGACGAGGAGTGATCGGAAAGTACCACACCGATTTTCGAGGAGCTTTCTTCCTCTTCTTGTATCGAGTGACGCCGCACACCGGACATATGGTAGACTCCGCGTGCTCGTCCCGATAAATGATGCAATTGTTCATGCACACATGGTATTTCACGTGTGGTAAATCCAGAGGACACACAATTTTCTTCGCCTCCTCGAAACTGGTCGGGCACTTGTTCCCCTTGGGAAGACGTTCGTGCCAGAATGACATGTTCTCGTCGAAGCATGCATCGGTCATTTTGTGTTTTACCGTCATCTCCAGAGCCATTAGCGTTACTTTCAGGCGGGTATCCTTGGGCCTGCATCCTTCATACAATGGAGTAACCGCGTCTATCTCCAGTTGATCTAGCTTGGCTTTCTCTCGGGCGGCAGCTCTTGCGTTATCCGTCTGCTTGAGAAGCAGCTCTGGAATATGAGGGTCCTGCACCCAGCCTCCATCGTCGTCTGCTCCGGCATCTTCATCTTCATGATCATGCCCTTCGTCTTGATCTTCCTCATCATCATGTACGACATTCTACATGATGACTGTGTACAACATCACCGCCGTGATCATGTCCTGGAGATTCTTCGTCTTCTCGCCCGCCCTCACCGCGGTGGTACTTGTCTTGTTGCCCTTCCTCATTTCTTGCCCGGCCCCCATGGACGACTTCTCAATCATC
Source organism: Triticum dicoccoides (assembly GCF_002162155.2). Lineage (NCBI taxonomy): Eukaryota > Viridiplantae > Streptophyta > Magnoliopsida > Poales > Poaceae > Triticum > Triticum dicoccoides. Next base: position 293,513,055 of record NC_041389.1, read on the forward strand.
TTCATCACCTTGCCACCAATAGCCATCCATGAAACCACGCAAGAGCAGGTGGTCCCACACCTTCTCGGAATCCGGGTCCGCAATAAGGCTCTTCAGCTTGCATCTTCGACATGGACATCTTATCTTCGTCTCGTTCTTTTGAAGCATCTCGGCTTCGTGGAGCTCAAAAACATATTCACGATGCCTTCGGTCATCGTGCGGACCATGGTCGCCTGCGGGGTAGAGCAAAACGATATTTTAGAACCAAGAAAAATTTTGGCATGACCTTCCCTAAAAATAGGACCAAAAAGAATGCATAGTGCCAAAATTCTCGCCGAAAAGGAAATGAATCAACATTCCGGCAAAATATTGGCAACTATCGCATTTCAAATACCGGTACCTGCAAACACAAACATATATGCAACACCACAAACACATGCAACACCACAAACATACGTACATCTAGTTAGGCCACAAAAAGTGCATGTGCACGTTGTTGGAGCGAGCTAGGGAGAAAAAAAGTAGATCTATATCATGAAGATAGCTTTCCCCTTACTTACCTATCAAAAAAAGGTAATTTCACTACTTAATTTTGATGAATCTATGGTGGAAATTAGGTGAGGAGGAGGAGGCAGCCGAAAGCTTGGAGAAGGAGGTGGAGGGAATGAAGTGGGGAAAGTGAGTGGGTAGGTGCGGGGCTGTCCAAAATATCTTGTTGGGGTCCCAGGTTACTAATGGCGCACCAACAAAAAATGCGCCATTAGTAACCCTGGTTACTAATGGCGCACCCGCAGGTGGTGCGCCATTAGTAGTTTTGCAG
>NC_041389.1:293514402-293524208 GCF_002162155.2 Triticum dicoccoides
CATATACATATATATACTAATGGCGCACCTGGTCATAGTGCGCCATTAGTAGTTTAAACTAGTAATGGCGCACTGTGAGATGGTGCGCCATTAGTAGTTTTGCAAAAAAAAGAATAAAAAATATACAGTAATGGCGCACGGTCTGCCTGGTGCGCCATTACTAGTTAGAACTAGTAATGGCGCACTTCTACCTGATGCGCCATTAGTATGTATGGAAAAATGAAAAAAAAATTAATACTAGTGGCGCACCATGTTTCTGGTGCGCCATTAGTGTCTTCCACACTAATGGCGCATCACCAACTGGTGCGCCATTAGTATATAGTGGTGGCGCACTACTTCCATGGTGCGCCATTAGTATCAATCCTATCTAAAGCCCTTTTCCTAGTATTGCAACAGGCGTTGCGCACAGAAGGAAATACCCAGGTGGAATCTATTTACGATCGTTATACCTGTGTTATCTATCTGTCCGTGGCCTGCCCCTGGATAGGACATGTCAAATATTCCTATTTATCTCCGCTTAACGCATCCATTGTAAACATATGCTTAAACGTATTATTCATCAATGGAGATTATATATAGCGTCAGCCTATTATTCTTATTTGAGCATTTTTTTCTTATAAATGTTTATTTGATATTGCATCCGTACACCTTGGTATGGTCAGTTTGCCAGGGGCTTCTCCTGGCGCCCCGTAATATGGCAAGTAAAGTCCGAACACTTTCAACAGTGCGGCACCCCGAACTTATAGCACTATATGCATCAGCTCCAAATCATGTCTTGGGTCTACAGTTGGGTTAGCCCGGCTCCCTTGTTTTGGTGCCTTACGTTCCGTTATATTGGCTAAGGTAGCGCAGGGAGAACTACTGCGATTGTGTCCCGGTTCTTCCGGACGAGCACCTCAGTAGAGAAAGCCGAAAACTAACCGACATGATGTGGCGAGAGCTGGTCGCTGTTCGAGAGGTCTTAAAATCATTAAAGATTTTCCGCTTTAGGCGATAAATCAGCTTCGTCTGATCTAGGCATGTATAGCGCCCCAATTCGGCATTCCGGATTCTAGGGTCTTCGACGAAATTTAAAATTGTAGACTTCTATGGCTAAGTGAAAGTTATAAAGCCGCATAGTCCGATTGCCTTGTTCGCTGCGCCAGACACCTCCTTAAGGGACCAAATAGTTGGATAAAGAGTGTCCGGATTTTCCACGAACACCCCAGTACTAGTTACTTGGGGGCTGAAGCCGACGACTGGCCTATTTTTAGAATTTTATAAACAGCCGCACAAAAGATAATATTTTAAATCAAACAGTGCTACATAGCATAAGTAAATTCGTCTTTAAATTACAACAGCGGTAGAGGTACATTTAATCAAAGATCTTGTCCTTGGTACACTCATCGGCCACGAGACGGGCGCCCTTCATAACACCATCATAGTACTTCTCGGGGTGGCGATGCTCCTTGCCCTCTGGCGGACCGTCCTTCACCAGCTTCTCAGCATCCAGCTTGCCCCAATGCACCTTCACGCGGGCAAAGGCCCGGCGGGCACCCTCAATACAAACAGATCGCTTGATGACTTTAAGCCGCGGACAGGCATTCACCATCCGCTTGATCAGGGCAAGGTAGTTAATGGGCAGGGGCTCACCAGGCCACAGCCCGACTATGAAATCCTTCATAGCCACTTCGACTGCCCTGTGGAGTTCGACCAACTGCTTCAGTTGGTCACTCAGAGGCATTGGATGTTTGGCCCCAGCATACTGGGACCAGAACAGCTTCTCCGTTGAGCTCCCCTCCTAGGCACGGTAGAACTCCGCAGCGTCTGATACGCTGTGTGGTAGATCTGCAAAAGCCCCTGGAGAGCTCCGAATTCGAGTAAATAAAAGAAACGCCTCCTCCACATGTTTGCTTTGCATAAAGAATTTCTTACCCGCTGCTATCTTTTTGGCCTCCTGGATTTCCTACTGTGCCTTCTTGGCTTCAGCCTTGGCGTCTTTCATAATCACCACGGCCTTGGCAAGCTCGACCTCTTTCATCTTCAGATCATGCTCCACGGACTCGTACTTCTTGCCAAGGTCCTGGAGCTCTTGCTGTACCTCGCCCACTCTAGCACTTTGCTTTTCGCGCTCCTTGCACTCCAAGGTCGTCTTGTCTTCGGCCTCGGACAGCGCTTTCTTCAGGGACGCCACTTCGGCGGTGGCCCCTATTACACAGTCACGACGCTTAGGCGTTATACTAACCAATTTCGTCTATCCTTAAATGCATAAGAGCGGGGAATCACTTACCCTTGTTTTCTTCGAGCTGCCTCTTTGTGAGGCCGAGCTCTCCCTGCGCCTGCTCCAGGTCCCGCTTTAGTTCGGCAACCTCGGCTGTGTGGGCAGCAGCGGCAAGAAGCATAGCCTGCTGATTCACATGAATATTCATTATTCGACTCCTGTGGATTATAATTGACCCTCCATTTGGTTTTTCTTTCCGAACACCAAACAGAGTATCAGGGGCTACTACCTATCGGGTGGTAATTTTACACGCATTTATTGCTTACCTCAAAACCTGTCAGGAGGCTGGTGCAAGCTTCGGTTAGTCCGCTCTTGGCGGACGAAACCTTCCGAATCACCGCACTCATAAGAGTACGATGCTCTTCATCCATGGAAGCGCCGCGAAGCGCTTCCAGCAGACAATCCGGCGCCTCGGGCGCAACGGAAGTCCTCAACACAGACGGCTTGCCCTCTTTAATGAGGGGCTGCCTGCCTGAGTCCGGAACCATTGAAGGTTCCGGAACAGTGTTTGGCTGAGAGCTCGGCCTACTGTGGCTCCCATCGACACGATCTGTGGGGATCTTGAACCCCGCGTGTCCAACATCTGGAACCGCGCCTTGGGGCGTCTCCAAAGTCACCTCCCCCCGCTCTGGGACCCTTCGGGACAACACCTCCGTGTCATCCGCGGGCTGAGGAGTAGTGGCTGTCGGAAGTGAATTCATCTCTGAATCGCTCAGGGACCCGGAGGAGGATACCTTGGGGTGAGCCCTGGCCGGACTGCATATATGTTCGTTTTTATAAAAAAGCTATGGATTGAAGTCATGATAGAGTGCGGAAACTTACGATCGCACTGGGGGCTTCCCCCTGGGCAGCCACCCCTCCTCGCTGAAAGCGGCCGTGGCAGAGTAGTCTGGAAGGGACACCTTTCCCTTCTTGGACGTCCTAGCCCCCCCTTCCGGGGCGGCTTTTCTCTTTTTCTCCTCCCTAGTGTGGGGAGGTAGAATTTCTTCTTGATTCCCCCCGCCTCCGTGGGAGGAATCTGTCTCGTCATCGTCGGATGACGTGGGTATGATGGCCTTACGCCGAGGGCCTTTTCCGGCCCCCTGGTCCGCCTCCCCAGGCCCCTCATCCTTTTCGGATGGGGCGTCTTCTTCTTCTTCTTCTTCCTCCCCTTCGTGGGAGGAGTGTGCCTCGTCGTCTTCGGACGAGGCTTCCGGCACAACCTTATGACGGAGACCCTTTCGGGTCCCCGGGGCCTTCTTCTCTGGCACCTTGTACGGCGCCGGGACCAGAATCTCCGTCGGGAGAGCATCAGCTGGACTTTCTAGCAGCGGAGCCGGACAGTTAACCTGCTCCGCTGTCTTCACAATATCCTGAACAAGTATGCACAGTTACTTAAGACTCCCCCATGAATATATCGGGAAGAACCGAAACCAGTGGTAGTCTGAGAACTCAGCTGACTAGGAGGCCGCGCGGCGTGGAGCCCGCGGTCCTCGGATGTGGGAGGAGGCACTTCGGAGGCCTTGAACAACACCTTCCATGCGCCTTTGTGCGTCATGTCGTAGAGCTTCCAGAGCGTCTGGTGTTCGGCCGGGACGAACTCCCACAGATTGAATGCCCGCATTTGGCACGGCGGAATCCAGCGAACGAGCATGACCTGGATCATGTTGACAAGCTTGATGTTCTTGTACTTCATGATTTTGATGCAGGTCTGGAGTCCAGTCAGCTCATAGATTCGCCCCAGGACAGGCCCTTCTTTTCCCAGGAGGTGACCCACATGGGGGCTCCGGACCAGAACTCGGGGGCCGCTGCCCAGTTGGCGCCGCGTGGCTCGGTGATGTAAAACCACCCCGATTGCCACCCTTTTACGGTCTCCGCAAAGGAACCGTCCAGCCAGGTGACATTAGGCATCTTGCCCACCATGGCCCCTCCGCACTCTGCTTGCTGGCCGCTTACAATCTTCGGCTTCACGCAGAAGGTTTGCAGCCACAGGCCAAAGTGAGGCCAGATGCGGAGGAAGGCCTCGCATACGACGATGAACGCCAAGATGTTGAGGACGAAATTTGGGGCTAGATCATGGAAATCTTGCCCGTAGTAGAACATGAGCCCACGGACGAAGGGATGAAGTGGAAATCCTAGTCCACGGACGAAGTGGGCAACGAACACGACCCTCTCGTGGGGTCCTGGGGTCGGAATGACCTGCCCAGCGTCCGGTAGCCGGTGCGCTATGTCTGCGGCCAAGTATCCGGCCGCCCAAAGATTTGTGACGTGCTTCTCCTTGATGGTGGATGCCACCCACTTACCTCCTGCTCCGGACATGTTTAGCTGTGCGGAGGAGACTTGGGCTTGGGCGCTGGAGCTCGAGGGGGAAAGGGTGGGCAAAGGAGGAAGAAGGTGTGGGTAAAAATGAGGAAATCTTATCCCTTTATAGAGGCGACGAAAGCGGTGCGCCTCCCCACTTGCCTGTTGGGAATCGCTTGCTTCCCAAGCACCATGATTGATGGCGTGGTGGGATTACCCATACCCGTATTGATGAGAATCTCGTGATAAGGGGACACGATCTCTGCTTTGACAAGACGTGTCATGGAAACTGCCTCGCAATATGCGCTCTGGCTGGTCATAGGAAAACGGTTCGAATAATGATCCAACCGTAATGACACCTCGCGTTTCTAAAAATTTGTCAGCAGATTGCATTTGTGAAATATCATTCTCTCTATGGTGGCATGTGAAGATTATTTTGTGGATCCGGACATGATTCAAGTGTTCGATAATTACTTTGCAGTATTCGGAGATGGAACCCGCCTTGCAATGTCGAAGACAAGATTGCACGCCGGACTCATCGTCATTGAAGCCTGGTTCAGGGGCTACTGAGGGAGTCCTGGATTAGGGGGTATCCGGACAGCCGGACTGTATACATCGTCCGGACTATTGAAGCGTGAAGATACAAGACTCAAGACTTCGGCCCGTGTTCGGATGGGACTCTCCTTTGCGTGGAAGACAAGCTTGGCGATCCGGATATTATATTTCCTTCCTTGTAACTGACTCCATGTAAACCCTAGCCCTCTCCGATGTCTACAAAACAGGAGAGGTTGGTCCTTAGAAGGCCGATCACAATTACGATCATACCATCATAGGCTAGCTTTTAGGGTTTAGCCTCTACGATCTCGTGGTAGATCTACTCTTGTACTACCCATATCTTGAATATTAATCAAGCAGGAAGTAGGGTTTTACCTCCATCGAGAGGGCCTGAACCTGGGTAAAAATTTGTGTCCCTTGCTTCCTGTTACCATCAGCCTTGACGCACAGATCAGGACCCCCTACCCGAGATCCGACAGTTTTGACACCGACAGTGAGCATCATGAAATTGGTTATGGAGGATTGTTGATGATGACGACCGCGATGAATCCCCCTCTACGGAGCCCCGAACGGACTCCAGATCAGCCATGTGATTAGGGCTTGGCGGCAGCTCCGTGTAGTAAAACGCGATGAAACTTTCTCTCTGATTTTTTTCTCCCCGAACGTGAATATATGGAGTTGGAGTTGAGGTTTGTGGAGGTCCAGGGTATCTCGTGGACAACATGTGGGCCCCCTGGTGTACTTCTTTCGCCCAATAATTCTTATTAATTCCAAAAAGTGCCTCCGTGGATTTTCAGGACATTCCGAGAACTTTTCTTTTCTACACATAAAACAAGATCATGGCAGTTCTGCTGAAAACAGCGTCAGTCCGGGTTAGTTTCATTCAAATCATGCAAGTTAGAGTCCAAAACAAGGGCAAAAGTGTTTGGAAAAGTAGATACGTACTTAAACTAAATTGGTCTCAACTTCTAGTACAGGAGAAAGTACTAGTACAGAAAACAAAATCAAGTTCGGTACTTAGCTTGGGTAGTTTTATGTGGTGATGCCCTTTGGAATTCGTGCACACGGGTGCTTCGTTTGTGGCTTTGGTGTTGCTGCCGGGGACTTGTCCCTGTAAACGTCCGCCTAGGGCGGCACATCAGCAGTTAGAAAAAAAACTTCTACTTAATTAACATGAGTAAAATTGAATAAACATGGCCTGGGCGATAAGGTCAGTCCGGCGGCGCGGCAACATGGGAAAGCCGACACGAAGACGCGCATCGAGGCAACGCCACAACTTGGTCGACGCAGTCGGGACGACGACATTGTCTTGCCGAGGTGTTAGCACGGTCCAACCTAAATAGATTGCCTGCATACACAAAGTAGTGCAACCAGGAAATAATAATAATGAAAAGAAAGGTGCATAATTAATTTATGCGAAGTGAAAAGGTCTGCAAAGTACGGCCTGAGTGTTGAGGCTAGCCTGACAGTGTGATGGCGTTGTGGCACGGCGATGTCAACGAAGATCGGCCTTCCCAGGCGACAGTGAGAGGCTGGCCGGACCGACGGCATGTACGAGTGTCTGTAGGATATCTCTTTTGGTCGACGGTGACCATAGAGAATACCGAAGCGAATAAAAGAGGCCGATTTGTACTGTACGAGTACCAATTTGTACCAAGAGCGTGAAGTAGTATTACTAATTGAATAGCTACTAGTGTTTATCAACTAAATCTTGGAGACCGCGCTGCAAAACTAAGCAATGACTACATTAGCACTTCGGTGTATGGAAGCAGCAAAAAATACTATTACTAGAGGACAATAGCGACCAGCCATGCACAGAGTAAAAAAAGGAAATAGCATATAGAAGGAAAAATACAAAAGGGAAGAAAATCTCCCTGGACGGCAGCTGCCCTTTGTTGATCATCATCCCAATTTGTACTACTAGTACTTCTCGCGAAGGATCAGCAGGCGGTCAAATCCTAAGACTTCAAGGTCATCCGGCGACTCTCGATGGCCGCTGCCCATACGAAGATTTCTCCTCGGCTCCGTGATCTAGTGCTACATACGACAACGAGGCCAACTGCAAGTCAATCTTTGATTAGATGGCGCAGTCTACCAATACCGAAACCGAGGTAGAATGTCGGATACCAGCGCAACTGCTGGTAGCGAATTTTTTAGACCTTGATCTCAATCAAGCTCGAAAACAGCGATGATTCACACAAAAACAAACTAGTACAGGACAAATCTGACCAGAAAAATATCACCTGATTATCCATGGATCCGTGATGATCACCCAGCAGGCTCTCAATGAAAGCACCAATGTCGGTTCAATATCCGGCGTATCTCGTAGTAGGGGTCCTAACCTAGGTGTCTTGGAGCGATGGTAACATGGACACGGGATTTCACACAGCTTCGGGCTCTCTCGAAGAGATAATACCCTACATGCTGCTTTTGATTGTATTCATATGGGTGTAGTACAGAGTACATGTATCTACCACAAGATTGTTGTCAGAGTAATGGGCCACGGGTAGGCTGACCCGGGACCCAAGATCTTTCAAGACATCGGGGCAGGCCGCGCCCCTCAGCCGAGTCCCAGCTCGCGACCTTCGAGAAGGCCGAGTCCCCGCTGGCGACCTTCGAAGAAGCCGAGTCCTTAGACGGCGACCTTCGAAGAAGCCGAGTCCTTAGACGGCGACTCTGAAACAAGCCGACTCTGGTCTTGCGACCTTTCAAGGGGCCGACTATGAGAGTCGGCCCGCGACCTTACACGAAGACCGATGCAGGGTACAGCCCCGATGTGGCCGTCCCCTCAAACCCACGGGAGGAAGGCATGGCTACAGTGAGCCGCATCACCAGGAGATCTCCGGTGAGGCGCGGCACTGTTGCCATGCCTCCCCTGACTTCAGCCACAGTGCACGAGGCACTGTGCCCACGACGGCGGCATGTACGTCCCAGAGATCGCCGGGCCCCCCGTCAGTGAGAGAGAAAAAGATGGCCGGAGAGCCCGAAGACGGCCCTGCGGGAGTCGGCCTCCCCAGAGTCGGCCGCCTCCCGGCCAGGGCCCCACAAGCCATAAACCAGATTGGACGGGGAGTGGCGACAATGATCGCCTGACCGATGGCGGCACTGTTCCCACGACCCCATGACCGAGCATGCGTCATCAGGAGTGCTGCACAGTGTTCTGCCTGTCGCCCCAGAAGCCGGCAGGGAGGACGACTGCAAGAGAGACTGACGGCTGGGGGCCACACCCAGTCAGATTACCGTTGTACCCCCGGGGGGTAGGCCTATATAAACCCCCCGGGGCACCCATGCAAAGGGTTTGGCCCTGGACAGGTTTTAGACACACAACAAACAAGGGAGAGAGCTAGCCTTGCTCCCTCCTGCCTCCCGAAACAGCTCAAGGAGCACCTCTGTACTATCATACCATAGTGATCATGCGGAGACCCCGCAGAGCAGCAGTTGGGGTGTTATCTCCCCGGAGAGCCCCGAAGCTGGGTAAGATTCGCCAGCGTGCATGTCTGCGCCTCATCCCGTTTCCAGGCACCGGCGACGTTCTACTCGCCCCCACCATGATAAGCCACCCGTTGGCATATGTCGCATCCAACCCCCGACATTTGGCGCCCACCGTGGGGCGAGGTGCACCGTCGTCCGGAGATCTGTTCTGGACGGGAACCCTCTTCCTCCCTGGCGAGCGCAGCCAGCCCGGCTCGCCAGATGGAGTCTGCATCAACACGCTGCGCGGCGCCGAAGCTGCCTGCGCCACGAGCGGCCTCGCCGAACTCATCGGTGAGGTGCGCCTCTCCGACGAGCCTGCGCCGAGCACAGGCGCGGGTGGCCCCGAGAACCTTCTCGCGGGCCTCCTCGACCAACTCCAAGTCGTCGGCGAGCCCACTGTAGACTTGGAGTCCGTAGGCTCCTCCGACCTGATGCTGGTCGACTCCGACACCGTATCGCTTGATATCTTCCCCACCAACGTGGTGGTCTACGACGAGCCGCTTCCGTACGAGGAGAGCGGCGGAAGCGCCGTCACGGAGGTGCTCATCATCGGTCACGGCGAGCACTCCGGAGAAAACGCCCAGGACCCGCTGCCTGCGGCCCTGCAAGACCTGTCCGCGCCCATCCCAGAGGACGCGGACGCGGAGATGTTGGAAGAATGCCGCCTTCAGATCATCGAAGGCGCCAAGAAGTTGGCAAGCATGAGGCGCTTGTCAGAGGCATACCAGCGCGAGATGGATCGTGCCGTAGGCGGCTCACCGGCTCCGACTAGGCCGAGCCGTCTGGGTGCGGTCCGAGAGCGCGGCGCGGCCATTGCCGACTTGTTCGGGGCAAAACGCCCCGTGTACGCCACCCCTGCGGAGAACATCCGCGCCGCCCAAGCGGCGACCGAAGAGCTGAAGAACTTCGAAGGCGAAGAGCGCCGTGTAATGACGGAGCGAGTCCAGCAGCTCCTCGATGCGGTTGCTGCGTAGAACGCGGCAGGCAGCCGCACAGACGCGCTGCAGCAGCCGAACGACGACCTACCCCCTCGCCGAGATCAAGGCACGACCTCTCGGACGCCGACTGGCGGGGTCCGCGGAAGGAAAGAGAAGGAGCCGGCTGCCAGTCACAGCCGGACGCGCATCACCATCGAGCGCGACCAAGACGGCCGCCCCAGAGCTGTGGAGCGGCGAGATGATTATCTGCCCCCCCCCCTCCCCCCGCCCCGAAGGGAGAGGCGAGTTTCTCCGCCGCC
>NC_041389.1:293524547-293566119 GCF_002162155.2 Triticum dicoccoides
TTCTCCGCCGCCTGTTGAACATCCGACTCTCGGAGGTCCCCTTGGCCGCCGAGAGGGAGTCGGAGAGAACGACGCCCGCCACCGGATTGACCGACTCCATAGGTCCCTGGCGCTGGAAGAAGAAGATGAGTTGGGTCCGCCTTGCTTCGGGCCCCGCATCAGAGACGAGCCCTTCCCCAAAGGGTTCACGCTCCCTCGAGATACGCCCAAGTACACCGGCTCCGTGAAGCCGGAGGACTGGCTGATAGACTACTCCACAGCCGTCAGCATAGCCAACGGCAACAAGCGAGTCACCGTAAAGTATGTTCCTCTCATGCTCCAGGGCACGGCCCGGACATGGCTGAACAGCCTGAAGCCCCGCAGCATCAATAGCTGGGTCGACTTCACCGAAGCCTTCATTCGCAACTTCACCAGCACATACAAGCGACCTGCCAAGCCGCGCCAGCTCTCCTTGTGCGTGCAAGGCCCTGAAGAATCAACACGCGACTACCTCACGCGATGGGGCGAACTTCGAAACTCCTGCGAGGGAGTGCACGAGGTGCAGGCCATTGAGTACTTCACGGCCGGGTGCCGAGAGGGCACCCTCCTCAAGCACAAGCTCCTCTGCGACGAGCCCGAAACCCTCGACGAACTGCTAGTCATAGCAGACAAGTACGCCACGGCCGACTCTTCTATGAAGACAGAGATCCAAGTCAACGCGGCTGGCAAAGTGACTCCCCAGGCTCCCAGAACCCCGGCTGGAGACGCCAGCCGGCGACAGCAGCAGAACGACAACAAGCGCAAGGCCCCCCAGCCGACTTCCAACAGTCGGCAGGTCGCAGCAGTAGAAGATCAGCAACCGGAGGGGCAGCCTCCGGCCAAGCGGCAGAAAGGCGGCAAGTCCAACTGGTTGCCGGCTTTCTCCTATGAGCAGACTCTGGATGGTCCTTGCAAGTTCCACAGCGGCGCGAAGCCATCAAACCACACCACCAGAAAGTGCCACTGGCTCGCCAGGATCGCCAAGGCAGACGGCCTCGCCCCTCAGCAGCCTGCGGGGCCGCCGCCTCCGCCACCGCCCCAGCAGCCGGCGGCTCGGCCAGTCGGCGCGGTTGAAGACGAGTTTCCAGAAGAGCACGGAGCATACGTAGTGTTCACCAGTCTGGCAGATGATCGGTGCAGCAGGCGCCAACAACAGCAAGAAGTAAACGCAGTGGCAACAGAGGCCCCTGAGTTCATGCATTGGTCCGAGAGGCCTATCAACTGGAGTCGGGCTGATCACCCAGAGGTGATGCCGAGTCCAGGCTCCTACGCCTTGGTTCTAGGCGCGACCTTGGCCACCGACAGGCGGGCCGCCCGTTTTTCGCGGGTCCTGATAGACGGAGGCAGCAGCATAAACATCCTGTACAAGGACACCATGGAGAAGCTCGGAATCAGGCGGAGGCAGCTGCAGAGCAGCCGCACCGTGTTCCATGGAATCATACCCGGTCTCTCCTGTTCACCAACCGGCAAGATTCTGATAGACGTCCTCTTCGGAGACAAAGATCACTTCCGCCGAGAGCCAGTCTGGTTCGAGGTGGTGGACTTGGAGAGCCCATACCATGCACTGCTTGGCCGGCCAGCTTTGGCCAAGTTCATGGCGGTTCCCCACTACGCCTACCTCAAGATGAAGATGCCGAGTTCCAAGGGGATTCTGACTATTGCTGGCGACTACCGGAAGTCGTCCGCTTGTGCGGCCGAGAGCAGTCGGCTGGCCGAGTCTTTGGTGATCGCAGCCGAGAAGCGGCTCCTTGACCGGGTCGTGGCGATGGCCGGAAAACAGCCAGAGATATCGCCCGACCCCAAGGAGTCTGAAGCAGAAGGATCATTCAAGCCGGCTAAAGAAACCAAGAAGATACCCTTGGACCCGGAGCACCCAGAGAAGTACGCTGTCATAGGCACCGGCCTTGACAGCAAATAGGAAGGCGAGCTCGTCGATTTCCTCCGTGAGAAACGGGACATCTTCGCGTGGTCCCCCAAGGACATGCCAGGTGTACCGACGGAATTCGCTGAGCACAAGCTACACGTCAGGCCGGATGTGAAGCCCGTCAGGCAGCCCTTGCGCCGCCTGTCAGAAGAGAATAGAAGAGTCGTTGGAGAAGAGATAGCCCGGCTCCTGGCAGCCGGATTCATCATGGAAGTGTTTTTTCCGGAGTGGTTAGCAAACCCAGTACTGGTACTGAAGAAGAATAAGCAATGGCGAATGTGCATAGACTACACCAGCCTCAACAAAGCCTACCCGAAGGACCCGTTTGCTCTGCCAAGGATCGATCAGGTGATAGACTCCACAGCCGGATGCGAGCTGTTGAGTTTCCTAGACGCCTACTCAGGATATCACCAGATCAAGCTGAATCCAGCGGACAGACTGAAGACCGCATTCATCACGCCATTTGAAGCCTTCTGCTACCTGACAATGACGTTCGGCTTGAGAAATGCCGGCGCCACCTTTCAACGTTGCATGCAAAAGTGCCTCCTCAAGCAACTCGTCAGAAACGCCCACGTCTATGTGGACGATGTGGTGGTGAAGACGGAAAAGCGTGGGACGCTACTGGAAGACCTCAAAGAGACCTTCGAAAATCTGCGCCGATTCCAGATCAAGCTCAATCCTGAGAAGTGCGTGTTCGGAGTCCCAGCCGGCCAGCTCCTCGGTTTTTTGGTCTCCGAACGCGGCATAGAGTGCAACCCTGTGAAGATCAAGGCCATCGAGAGAATGGAGGTGCCCAGCCGACTGTTGGATGTGCAGAAGTTCACCGGCTGCCTGGCATCCATCAGCCGATTCATCAGTCAGCTGGGCGAGAAAGCTCTTCCTTTGTACCAACTGATGAAGAAGACCACCTTTTTTGAGTGGAACCACAAGGCAGATGAGGCATTTCTCCAACTAAAGAAGATGTTGGCGACTCCCCCTGTGTTGGCGGCTCTGACTCCCAAAGAGCCCATGCTCTTGTACATCGCCGCCACCAGCCGGGTAGTCAGTACTGTCATTGTAGTCGAACGCAAGGAGGAAGGCAAGGCGCTCCCGGTCCAGAGACCAGTGTATTACCTGAGCGAGGTACTGTCGACCTCCAAGCAGAACTACCCTCACTATCAGAAGATGTGCTACGGCGTGCATTTTGCCGCCAAGAAGCTGAAGCCCTACTTTCAAGAGCATCCGATCACTATGGTCTGCACCGCTCCACTCGCCGAGATCATCGGAAGTCGAGACGCCTCCGACCGAGTGGCCAAGTGGGCTATCGATCTAGATCCTTACACCATCTACTACCAGCCTCGCACCGCCATCAAGTCGCAAGCGTTGGCCGACTTCCTCGTCGACTGGGCCGAGACCCAGTATCTGCCGCCAGCGCCCGACTCTACTCATTGGCGACTGCACTTCGATGGCTCCAAGATGCGCACCGGCCTTGGAGCCGGCGTTGTCCTCACCTCCCCCAAGGGCGACAAGCTCAAGTACGTGCTGCAAATCCACTTCGCCGCCTCCAACAACGTCGCCGAATATGAAGCGCTCATCCACGGGCTCCGGCTTGCCAAGGAACTCGGCATTCGCCGGATCCTGTGCTATGGCGACTCCGACTTGGTGGTTCAACAATCATCTGGCGACTGGGACGCCAAGGACGCAAACATGGCGAGCTACTGCTTCCTGGTGCAACAACTCAGCGGATATTTTGAGGGGTGCGAATTCCTTCACGTACCGAGAAACGACAACGATCAAGCAGACGCCTTGGCACGAGTCGGTTCCACTCGCCAGGCAATACCTTCCGGCGTCGCCCTGCAGCCCCTCCTCAAGCCGTCTTTCAAGCCGTCACCAGAATCCGACTCCATCTTCGTGCCGGCTCCACCAGAGATAGTCGGATCCGACTCCAAGGGCCCAGCAAGCGACCTCAAGAAAGCCACGGTTGGCCCGGGGACTGCGCCAGTCGGCCCGAGGACTGTGCCAGTCGGCCCGGGGACTGCGCCAGTCGGCCCGGGGACTTCAGAGCTCGGCCCGGGGACTGCGCCAGTTGGCCCGGGGACGTCCAAGCCCGGCCCGGGGACTGCGCCAGTCGGCCCGGGAGCTGCCCCAGTCGGCCCAGAGATTCCCTCAGTCCAGCAAGCGGCAGCAGAGTCCAACCCGCCGCCTCCCAGCCCAGCCACCCTTGTCCAAGTCGCTGTGGTAGCAGTTGAAGAGATAGCAGCACCTTCATGGGCGCAGCCCATCCTCAAGTTTCTAGTAAACAAGGAATTACCAGCAGACGAGACCCTGGCTCGGCAAGTACAACGCCGAGCAGTAGCCTACACCATAGTCAACAGAGAGCTAGTCAGGCGCAGTGTCACTGGTGTCCACCAGCGCTGCGTAGAGTCAGAGCAAGGCAAAGCAATCCTCAGAGACATCCATCAGGGCGAGTGTGGCCACCATGCGGCTTCGAGGGCGCTCGTGGCCAAAGCCTTTCGGCACGGTTTCTTCTGGCCGACTGCCCTGGAAGAAGCTAAAGAACTAGTCAAGAAATGCAAGGGGTGCCAGATGTTCCGCTCCAAGCCCCTTCAGCCGGCTTCCACGCTGAAGACAATCCCCATTGCCTGGCCTTTCGCAATTTGGGGCCTGGACATGGTGGGACCATTCAAGACGGCCCGAGGCGGCCTAACTCATTTTCTTGTGGCAGTGGACAAGTTCACCATGTGGGTGGAAGCAAAGCCCATCAAGAAATTAAACGGGCCCACAGCAGTGACCTTCATTGCCGACATCACAGTGCGGTATGGCATACCGCACAGCATTATCACAGACAACGGCACCAACTTCGCCAAAGGCGCCCTGGCTCGTTTCTGCGCGACGCAGGGCATCCGACTGGACTTAGCATCCGTTGCCCATCCGCAGTCAAACGGCCAGGTGGAACGAGCCAACGGCCTCATCCTGTCCGGCATCAAGCCTCGATTGGTCGAACCACTCGAGCGCTCGGCCGGCTGCTGGGTCGAAGAGCTGCCTGCCGTCCTCTGGAGTCTGCGCACGACCCCAAACAAGTCAGCCGGCTTCACGCCTTTCTTCCTCATCTACGGTGCCGAAGCCGTCATTCCGACGGATATACAGTTCGACTCTCCGCGAGTTTCCATGTACACCAAAGAGGAAGCTGAAGAAGCACGCCAAGACGGCGTCGATCTGCTGGAAGAGGGCCGACTGTTGGCACTCAGTCGGTCCGGCATCTACCAGCAGAGTCTGCGCCGATACTACAATCGCAAGGTCAAGCCAAGATCATTCCAAGAGGGCGACCTTGTGCTCCGGCTGATTCAGAGAACAGCCGGCTAGCACAAGTTGTCGGCGCCTTGGGAAGGTCCCTTCATCATCAGCAAGGTGCTAGGGAACGACGCCTACTATTTGATCAACGCTCAGAAGCCTCGAGCACGCAAGAGCGACGACTCCGGCAAAGAAACAGAGCTCCCGTGGAACGCGAATCTTCTTCGAAGATTTTACAGTTGATGCAGTATGTATCGTGATACAGTTGATTATCTGTATGATATGGATTACGCTTCCGAATATGCTTTTCCCTTTTATCATACTGTCTGGCACCGGGTCCGACTAGTCGACCCGGGGACTCACTGTCTTGCGCTATGAAACGCTCCCTGAAGTCAGACAAGTAATGTGCCGCGCTCAAAGCCATCTCCTGCTGAAAGCCGCAGCTCGCAGAGCGACTGTCGGTAAGCAGGGGACAGGAAAGAACGAGCGCACACATGAAAAACGGCTAAGGACTCAAGAGCAACACATACCCAAGCCGGCTACCAGCCTCCCCTCGCCGAGCCGACTCACGAGCAATCGGCTCGCCGTCTCGATTTTTATCAAAGATAGCCGACTCTCGAATAGTCGGCCTGTCGGTTCCTAGCCAACTTGCTAAGATATTCTAAACAACAAAGTACTTGCCTCCCTAAAGTAGCTACGCACTTGACCTGGTGGCGGTCCGCAGAGCGGCCGCCCAGCTGGCAAGGCGGCGACTAAAGGAAGGCGGCAAAGGAAAAAAGTCTAAGGAACAAAAGCAAGGAAAGGCAGAAATTGGATAAATATTTACATAAGGCACTTGGACGAATACACCCCGCGGGTGGAATTGTTCGAAACTGACAAGTTTTTTAAAAGAACAAAAGAGACAGGTAAAACTGAAGCGCTCTAGGGGGCGGCCTCCGGAGCCGGAGGGCCGGAGGTGGCGGCGGTGTCGGACGTCGGGGCAGTCGGCTGGGCGGTCTCGGCTTGGTTGCCTCTAGCGACGGCTGCCTTGTCCTTCTGAGGCTCGTTGCTGGAGGCACGATCAGGCTGAGGCTGGCCGCCTGCTTCGTCCTCTGGCGCCTCCTCCTCGCTTCCGTCCTCCGACTCGTCCTCCTCCTCGGCGCTGGAGCCGATCACCTCCGCCGAGTCCTCCTTGTACTCTGGGTGCATCCCGAACCACTCCCGCGGCACCTCCTCGCCGCCTTCGGTCCGCTCGGGCACAAAGACACTGGTGTCCGTGTACTCGGCGATTGCCGCCGCGCGCTCGACAAGGGCGCCTTCTACGGCCTCCAGCTCGGCCTGGGCCTCTGACCGGAACGCGGCCAGACGGTCCAGGTCCAGCACTAGATACCACCCTTTGACGAACTCCAAGGCTCGGCGTGCTCCGGCCCGAGCCGAGGAGCCCCTCCAAGCCTCAAAGCGTCCGGCGGCGACCTCCAGCCAGTCGGCCGTCCGGCTGGCGGTGCGCAGAGTCGGCACCTCCGGCCACAGGGCGGCAACCACTTGGGCGTCGGCGCGCTGAAGACGGCGCAGCAGACGATGAGCAGGACGAAGACGAACCCCGATGCTCAGAAGCTACTCGTCGATGGTCCGGGGGGCGTTGGCGGCAATCACTTCGCCCTTCGCCCTCCGCTCCTCCCGAGCCGCCTCGATGGCCAGAGGGACGGCTTGCGAGTGGCCGGGAAAGAAGTCTGCCAAGACAAGAAAGAAGACAGTCAGAAAAACCAGAAAAACAGCCCGACACAGAGTCGGAAGACCAAAGAAGAGAAACAAAGAGTTACCGTCGACGATGTCCTCGAGCTCATGGTAGCCGGAGGTCAGCATCGCCTCCCGGTCGGTCCAGGCGGACCGCTCCATCTCGAACTCGGCTAGGAGGGCACCCTCCCGCGACTTGGCGTCTTCCTGCGCCTTCCGGAGCTGCTCCTTCTGCTCGACCAGCTGCATCGCCAGCAGGTCGCGCTCTTGGACGAGCTTGTCGCACTCCTCCTCCTTGGCGCGGCGTGCGGTGTTGGCCTCGCCCAGCTGCTCCTGGAGGGCGGCGTTGGGCGCCTGAAGATCGCAGTAAAAAGACAAGAACGTCATAAGTAAGGAAGGTTGCCGGGGAGATCCGGCCCGACTGCTCAGCAGTCGGCCCGAATCTCGGGGACTACAGCCCGCGGGCGCGCTAGCGCGCCCCCGCGGAGAAGAAGGAAGACAGGTCGCCGGGGAGATCCGGCCCGACTGCTCAGCAGTCGGCCCGAATCTCGGGGACTACAGCCCGTGGGTGCGCCAGCGCGCCTCGCGAAGAAGGAAAAGTTCGCTCACCTCGACTTTCCGTCAGATCGGCGGTCCGCTTCTTCAGCTCTTCAACGTTGCGGTTGAAGGCTGTGGCGCGGAGATTGTGGTATTCCTGCAAAGCCGGCAAAGTAAAAGTTAGTCTTCGGAGCTCGCTAGAAGGAGTTCCGAGCCGCCTGCTCAGCAGCCGGCCCCGAACTCAGGGACTACACCCAGTGGGTGCGTTGGCGCGTCCCCACAGAAGAAGACAAAAATCAAAAAGGAAAAACGAAACATACCCGGACGGAGGTCCGCAGGGCCAGATGCGCTCTGGTGTAGAGTTGGAGGGCGTCGCCCTCTTCGCGCAGCTTCGACTGGACGTCTAGGAGGGCCTGGTTCAGTGGGCCGGTGCCGCCTCCCCGTAGCCAGCCGGTGGGCGCGGCACTGGAGGCCTCGACGTCCAGATTCGCCGAAATTGTGGCGCCCGCCTCCCGAGCTCGCGGCGCTGAGCTCGTCCTCTCAATCCGGCAACACGTCGGCACGGCGACTTGGAGAAGCAGCTGCGCCTCGGCGTCGTCCGCAGTCGGAGGATCATGCGGGTCCACCGGCTGTTTGCCATGCGGCCTCGAAGACGAAGGCGGCGGGGGCGGCGGAGGCGGCGCATGAGTATCCGAGCCTGAGATATCGCCGCCCTCCTCCGCGAGAGGGTTCACGGTGCCGACCTCCCCGGTCTGCCCCATGAACTCGTGAGCCGGCGGCGCTGACGACAGCGGGGGGACGAGCATCGCCGCTCGGCGACGGACGGCCTCCTCAGCATGCCGCTTCGCTGCGGCCGCAGTCTCGGCCTCCTCCAGACGTCGCTGGGCGTAGGCGGCCGTCTTCTCGGCCTCCGCCTTCTCCATGCGGTCGGCCTCCTCCTCCTCACGCTTCTCCCGCGCGTTCCGTTCCGTCGCCTCCCGAAGGTCGGCGGCGGGATCAATCCACCGAGTGTTGGCGGACGTCTCCACCGACCCCATGACAGAGGGGACGGCGGCTCTCTCAAGGGAGAGGGGAGCTCTGGAGAAGATCGGAGGAAAGATCAAATAAGAGTCGGATGAAGATCCAGCAAGATAATGAAGGAGTAAGGGACTTACGAAGAAACTAGTGGCGGCCTTCTCACTTCCTTCCGGAAGCGGTTGGCCTTCGCGGCCGCCTCCTCCCGCTTGGTCGCGGCGGCGGCTCCCTTGAACTTCTTCGACTTGCCGCCGGGCGCACTCGGCCCGGCGTGACGCCTCTTCGCGCCGGCTTGGCTGGAGGGGATCGGCTCTCGGCTGGCGGCGCGGGACGACTTCCGTGTCGATGTCGTCCTCGGGCCAGTCGGCAAAGGTTGCCGACGGCCTGAGGCCGCCGTCTGCCCCCTCTCCGCCGCCTTCGGCATCGGCCTCCAGCGCCACGGCCCCCAAGTCGGGGTCGTCAACATCGCTGGCCTCGCGATCCGGGACGTACTCGCGAGGCTCTCTGGTGGCGCCGGCTGCGGGTGCCGTGAGGGGATTCTGCTCGAAGGACGCCAGAAAGGATTAGAGCTCGAAGTCAAACGCGAAGAAGATCGAAATACAGACGGAAGCAACTTACCATTGGAGGGGGGTTGTCGCGCGAGTACGGCTCCTTGCCGAACTGCCACTCCTCCGTGAACCCGCAGTGGGCGATGTGGTTCACCAAGTTCGCCACCTCTCCACGCGGCATGTCCTTGGTGCACAGCCGGCTTGGATCGTGCCGGCCGCTCATCTGACAGATGAGGTGAGGCCGGCCCTGGAGCGGAAGAACCTGGCGAGCCACGAAGGCGGCCAGGAGATCGGAGGCGACGAGCCCCTCCGACTGCAGCATGACTCGGAGTCGCGCCACGGCGCCGGCTCCGGAGGTCGAAAGTGACTTCCACCGATGGGACCAACTGGACAGCCGGCCAGTCAGTGGCTCGGGGTCGAAAGGCGGCAGGTTGACCCAGTCGCCGTCGGTGGAGACGTTCTTCACGTAGAAGTAGGTCTTCTGCCACATCTTCACCGATTTCACCAGCGGGATGGGCGGAAAAGGGTTGTCGGCCGTCGTGCGCCACACCGCGATGTAGGTGCCGCACTGTGCCGGCGTGCCGGCGGCCTGAGTGCCGAGCTTCAAAGAGAAGAACTCCCCCCACAGCTCGAGGGTGGGGAGAACGTCGATGTAGCCTTCGCACAGGGTGGCGAAGGCGGAGGGAAGCACCACCGCGTTGGGGGTGAGGTGGTGCGGCTGCAAGCTATGAAACTCGAGAAAAGAGCGGAAGAATCCGCTCGCTGGGAGCCCCAGCCCGTGCATGAGGTGCGAGCGGAAGTTGACCCGCTCGCCCTTCGCCGGCGCGGGCCGGATCTTTCCCGCCGGCGCGGGACGGGCCTGCACCAAGTCCGCGCTCGAGAGGCGGCGGGTCCGGCGAAGGAACTCGATGTCCTCCGCCCCCACGTCCGAGCCGTCCCACACGCCGGAGTGCGAGGTGGGGGGCGCGGCGGAAGAAGAGCTCATCGCCGGCTGGAAGGGGCACTTTGGCTCGCGGCGGAGGGAGAAAGCCGCGGCTCACGGCGAAGCAGGAAGGAAGGGCAAGGGAGCGGGGGAAAGGGTGCGCGTACATTGTCGCCCGCTCCCTCCCGCCTACTTATAGCCCAACGGGTTAAGAAGCCGAGGGGGCGACGTGGGGATTAACTGCGCCCGCGGCCCCACGCCGCCCACGATCAACCTCCCCCACGAAGTTACTGCACGCAGTAACGACATGGGGATGCCAACCGCCCTCGGCCACAACGGATCCGCTCGGGAGCCGAGGCGCGGTAGTGGCGGGCCCCACCTGACGGCCCGTCCCATCGCGCGCGTGGGCAGGCAGACTATCGCCTCCACGTGGCGCCGTGCAATAGGACCACCTCAATAATGGCCGGGAAGCGTAACCGATACGCCGCCAGTTTCCCGCCACGACTTGCGAAGCGGCGGCTCCTCGCGGAGCCAGTCCGACTTTGGCGAGGCGGTCCGAAGAAACAGCGGCCGAGTCTTAGAGTCGGCGCTGGGAAGATTGAAACTGCCGGAGCCCCACAAGGCGGCACCCGCTGGGCTTCGCCAGCTTCGGGGACTACTGTCGGAGTAATGGGCCACGGGTAGGCTGACCCGGGACCCAAGATCTTTCAAGACATCGGGGCAGGCCGCGCCCCTCAGCCGAGTCCAAGCTGGCGACCTTCGAGAAGGCCGAGTCCCCGCTGGCGACCTTCGAAGAAGCCGAGTCCTTAGACGGCGACCTTCAAAGAAGCCGAGTCCTTAGACGGCGACTCTGAAACAAGCCGACCCCGGGCTTGCGACCTTTCAAGGGGCCGACTATGAGAGTCGGCCCGCGACCTTACACGAAGACCGATGCAGGGTACAGCCCCCGACGTGGCCGTCCCCTCAAACCCACGGGAGGAAGGCATGGCTACAGTGAGCCGCATCACCAGGAGATCTCCGGTGAGGCGCGGCACTGTTGCCATGCCTCCCCTGACTTCAGCTACAGTGCACGAGGCACTGTGCCCACGACGGAGGCATGTACGGCCCAGAGATCGCCGGGCCCCCCGTCAGTGAGAGAGAAGAAGATGGCCGGAGAGCCCGAAGACGGCCCTGCAGGAGTCGGCCTCCCCAGAGTCGGCCGCCTCCCGGCCAGGGCCCCACAAGCCATAAACCAGATTGGACGGGGAGTGGCGACAGTGATCGCCTGACCGATGGCGGCACTGTTCCCACGACCCCATGACCGAGCCTGCGTCATCAGGAGTGCTGCACAGTGTTCTGCCTGTCTGCGGGGCCCGCCAGTCGGCTGGCCCCAGAAGCCGGCAGGGAGGACGGCTGCAAGAGAGACTGACGGCTGGGGGCCACGCCCAGTCAGATTATCATTGTACCCCCGGGGGGTAGGCCTATATAAACCCCCCGGGGCACCCATGCAAAGGGTTCGGCCCTGGACAGGTTTTAGACACACAACAAACAAGGGAGAGAGCTAGCCTTGTTCCCTCCTGCCTCCCGAAACAGCTCAAGGAGCACCTCTGTACTATCATACCATAGTGATCATGCGGAGACCCCGCAGAGCAGCAGTAGGGGTGTTATCTCCCCGGAGAGCCCCGAAGCTGGGTAAGATTCGCCGGCGTGCATGTCTGCGCCTCATCCCGTTTCCAGGCACCGGCGACGTTCTACTCGCCCCCACCATGATAAGCCACCCGTTGGCATATGTCGCATCCAACCCCCGACAATTGTAGTAATGAATATGAGATTGCCTATTGACTAGCCTGGCCTCGGTTTATATAACACACCGGAGCCCTAGGGTTTTAGGAGAGTCCTTGTCTTGGGCGCCAAGTCTTGTGGAATCCTTCTTGTATGCAGCATGGGCTGTCCGAATTGGCCCAATAGTGAACCGCTATGGGGGCCCTCGGCCTGATCCAGCTGGCCGAGAGACGACTTGGTGAGTACCCCCTAGTCCAGGACACCGTCAGCCACAGCAAAAACCTCCATAAACATGGGCTTGTCCCAGGCGGCTCTACCCTTGTGTATCATCTGCAATCTACAATTAGAATGAGGGCAGGAGATCCCAAGTGTGCTTCAACAGGAGACACTAAATGGACAATGAAAGAAGAGATGTGCCAGGCATTCCTTAGGCGGATCATTGCACAACAAGCAACTGTAGTCATTGTCCCTGATCCTATAGTGCCTCCTTCTCAGCATATTTCTGGTATTTAAGCGATTAGCAAGCAAAAGCCAGAGAAATACCTTCCATTGCATGGTGCATTTGGACTTCCATATCCAATTGAATGCAGCATCCACATTCATCTCAGAGAAACAATAGTTGTAGAATATTTTCGTTCTGAATTCAGACGCCCCCCAAGTGCAGAGCCAAGTGTCCTTTTCAGTATTTTCAGGGTTGATGTTTGTTGTGATATGTTGGAGATCATGAAGCTCCGCTCTAGCCTAGATGGACAATGTCAACTGGAAAATTTGGCTGAGGGTGTCTGATGCCAACATTTGCATGACCGAGATACCTTCGTCCTTGCAGAACAAGAAGGCCCTGGGATGAGATATCGATAAAAACTCTTGTTGCCATAGGTCTTTCCAGAACAACGTTGTATCACCTGTGGCTACCTTGATCATCCTGACCCCACTGTATTCATCCGACAGTTGCAGCAAGTCACGTCACCAAAATGAACCACAAGGATCAGACGCATGCGGTAGTTTGTGAGGATAATAGGTATTCCAAATCAGACCGACCCATGGCACTTCCGCCTTGTTATAGAATTTTTGCAGTTGTTTCATCAAAAGCCCCTTGTCCTATACTTTGAGGCTGATGATCCCAAGGCCGCCCTTGGACTTAGGACGGCACACTAGATCCCAAGCTGCAAGGGAATTTCCTTTCATCCCATCATTAGACTTTTTCTCCCACAGGCAACATCTACGTAGTTTGTCTAAGTGTTCCCCGATCCTCGGGTGAACCTTGATCGAGCACATATCATATATGGCCAATGATGTGACGACACAGTTCACAAGTGTTAACTTTGATCCATAGTCTAGGAGTGATGCAGCAGCTAGAATTCCCCTCTAAACCGATGATAGAAGTGGCATGAGGTCTACAACCGTAGGTCTCGTTGTCCCCATGGGCAACCCATTATAAGTAAACGACATTTGCCCAACAACACATCCAAATATCTATGACAACTCCTTTGTCTGCATGAAAGACAAGTTGATCGGAACAAGAGTAATTTATGAAAGTTAATTCTCAAACCAACAGATGCAACATACTGAATTAGGATTTGTGTCATACATTAGCCTGTTTTGGACATGCTTGCATCACCACAATTGTGTCATTGGTGTATTGAATGAAGGGGTAATCATTATCCTGAGATGGGATTGGCTGCTGCAACTCACCCTTTGCATGAGCATCATTCATGGCCGATTGCAGGAGATCTGCTGCGAGGACAAAGATCAGCGAGGATAGGGGGTCCCCCCTATCGGGCTCCACATTTACACTTAAATTGTCTTCCTAGAGTTCCATTAAGAAGGACTGCAGACGTACCAGATGAAAAAATGCATTTGATCCAATTGAGCCACCTCTCAGAGAAACCCATATGCTGCATGATCTCTATCATCAGCTCATGCTCAATAGTGTCAAAGGCTTTTGCGAAATCTAGTTTTAGTAGACAGCGGGCATGCCCCGAAGCTTGGCACTGATGTATGTATTCGAATGCCCAACTCAAGCAGTCTTGGATCGATTTCCCTTTAAGGACACCATACTGGTATCTGAAGGATCACATGCTGGAGACGGTTAGCTAGCAGCTTTGTAATAATCTTTAGACAACAATTTAGGAGGGTAATGGGTCTGTAGTCGTTGGCTAACTCTGGCGATTGAACTTTTGGTATGATCGTAATATATCCAGAGTTAAGACTCTGTATGTCCAGATTGCCTTCATAAAAATAAAAGCACAACCTATAAAAGTCCTCCTTAAAGATATGCCAGCAAGATTTGAGAAAACACCCATTGAATCCATCTGGGCTAGGTGCATGATCACTAGGCATTTCTTTGACCACTATATCGATCTCATCTGTAGTAAAAGGTATTGTGAGCTCCTCAAGCCCCTGCACTTTCTTGATGATTTGATGTAAACTGAGTAACATATTACATTGGTTGGACTGGCCCAATCTCTCTCTTTATGTATTGAATAGAAATTCCTCTTTACCACTGTGGTCTGACACAATGGAGCCATCCTGTAATTTGTGCGTCGCAATTGAATTTCTGCGAAAACGTTCAGAGGTAACCGCGTGGAAAATTTTGGTGTTATCACCACCACATTGGAACAATCTCAGTGTATATATTTTTCCAATACTTTTGCTTATATTTTAGCAGATTTATGAGTTAACACTTGAGGATATTTCTGAAGTTACTCTCTGGTATGGTTAAATTTCTCTTATCCTCAATCCCGTCAAGCTCAAGTATTGCCCAAGTACAATTTTCAATACAATAGTTTAAGCGTGAAATGCTCTTACTCCACTGCTTAAGAGCATATCCAAGGTTCTTGAATTTTTTGCTCAACAGGGTCGCCAAAGACGTGGAGAAACGACATTTGTCCCAGGACTGTTGTACTGTTTGTAAGAAGCCAGGGTGAGATATCCAGAAGTTTTCAAAACAGAAGATTCTGCTCTTAGGCACACTAGATTCAATATTGATAACATAGGGCGTATAATCGGACACTAGTTTTGTTAGGGGTGTGACTACCGTGTTGGGGTAGGTTGTGGTCCAATTGGCTGATGTGAAGTACCAATCTAGTTGCTCTAGAAGAGGACTTGATTGCATGTTACTCCAAGTAAACATGCGCCCCTTGATTGGAAGTTCCACAAGAGACTGATAATGTATAAAATCATTGAAAGTTAGCATATCATTCACATTACCACCAGACTTATTGCGGTTATCTGGGCTGCGGATGTAATTAAAATCACCAATGATTAGCCAATCTTGATTGTCATTGATTTCTAGCTAGCTCAAACAACAAAGAGGTGAAATTGGCTCTGTCCGGTCCATCACATGGCCCATTCACTTTGATTAAGGACCATCATTTAGCAGTATGCGTGGAAGTGAAATTAACGCCAATGGCAAAAGATTCATTAGACATAGTGACACTCGCAAACACAGAGCTGTCCCACACTATGATCAGACCACCTGAGGCACCAATCAAAGGCATAAAGACAAATTGATCAAAATTCCTAGGACAGAAAATTTTCACAAGAGACATATCAAACATAACTCTCTTGGTCTCTTGTAAACACACAACTGAACAACCACTGCTACAAATAGCATTACGAGGAGCCAACTATTTTTCATCAGAATTTATTCCGTGCACGTTCCAACAGATAACTTTCCAAAGCTTCCACTACAACATGGGATCACGGGCGCCTTTCCATGTCCGCCTTATGGCTGGCTAGAAGCTTCGCGGTGCTGAGGTGATCACGATGAATTCCACACGTATTAGTGCCAACACTCTGTATCATTGAAAGAGGAGTTGGTGGAGGTATATTAGTTGCTTTCGCATTGTACAGTGCAGTAGGGGCAGTAGCACAAGAAGAGCACTGTAAAAAAGGTTGCTTTCGGGCCTTGACCTTAGATACAGTTTGTTTACGATCAGCCGGTGGTGGCACCCTGAACCCATCATATCTCTTGCATTTGTTGCTACACCTGAGCATAGTTGTGTCAATGTGCTGAGATTCCTTTTGTATCATGTGAGCAAAAGGTGCAGACTAGCTTGTACTGTCAGTGTTACCCTGAAACTCCTCCAAACAGCTATAATGTTGTGGCCTAGTGTCAAAATCAGACCGAACTTCAATAACCGGCCCGTTAATTTGAGCGGGAGAGATCAGGTTTGAAGACTAGGCCAACATTAGTACATCAGGCACATAACAATGATGGAGCCACGTCTGAATCAGAGATTCAGAAGTATTTGGCTGCATCAAGCAATTAGACAGATTCAGAGTTTCAGTACCATCCAGAGATAGATTGATTCTTTCCAGAACTAGTCCATTATTTATGAGCATATGTGTCGTTGTACAAAATTAGGGGCACTCCTTTTATACCCCTTTACTTGTGCACGGACAGTCGGGGCCGCGCCCACAATCACACTAAGCAGGGCAGAGGAGGGAAGCCGAAGGCACAAGGCAGCTAGAGGCAACACCAAGACCAGAGAACACGAAAGAGCAAGTGGGCGAGGTGGACTCCCCCGGCAAGACCCTTGCCAGGGCAGTCTCCACGGCCTCGGCAAGAGCCTTGCCGGGGCAACTTGCCCAGTGCTAGCAGAGTAGGCCACCCTTGAGCCCACGGGTTTCCAACACCGCCAACCAACTACAGTGGAACCCGGGCTCAGGAGGCGCCTCTATGGAGGCAAGCAAATCTTCGTCAAGATCATGAACACACAAGATCAGAGGGGGACCAAAAGACGACGACGCTCGGCAAGGCGCTTGCCGAGGAGAATCCACGAGACCCCCGGCAAGACCCTTGCCGGGGACGACCACGACGCCTCTTGCCGGGGGCCCGGCAAGACCCTTGCCGAAGACACCAGCGGGGCCACAGCCAGGCCCGCACCCACCAAAGTTCCACCACCGCTCCCATGCAGCTGCCAGCCCGACCTGCTAGGCGAGCACTTGAGTTGCGACGTGCGGCCCTCAGGCCAACTCAACAAACACCTATGTGGAAACACACAGATTTTCATGAAGGCTCCACCACCGTGCCAGCCTAGCAATCAGCCGACGTGGCGCCACGACGCCACATCAGCTCGGACGCGAGTTGAAGCCAGGCGAGGCGGCGACAGCTGGGACGTGCTTCCTTGTCGTCCCTGATAAAGCAAGGGGGTCACGTCGGTAGCGCATTAAATGCGTTTGTCCGATGATGCCAAAATTTAGGCTCGTCCACTGTACACCTTTCCACCTCCTGTGTGACACTGTGGCAACCCCTTTTACCTATAAAAGGAGGCCGAAGGCGACCAGGAGAAGGATTCGGATCTTTTGGGAAAGTTGCACCCCGTAGCTAGCTCAAGAACACAAGAACACTCAAATACATCCACCAAAGCAGGACTAGGGTATTACGCACCTCGCGGCCCGAACCTGGGTACACGATCTATGTGCTTCCTGTCAAACTTGCTCTCCGCACAACCCCGCGCCCTCCAACCGTAGAAGGGATCCCAGTGGTTCCATAGATGTCGTTTCCCACCGACATCTTTGGCGCGCCAGGTAGGGGGCGCAGTTGTGAGAATCTGGTCTAGCGGCAGTTTAGCAGTTCTGCATCACCATGGCTCCCAAGAAGAAGGCGACCATGACAATCGGTTGGTTGGTACCTGAACCACCCGCACCAGCACGGACGAGCGGCGAGGCGGTCGCGGGCGGATGCCAAGGCGCGGCTCGCGAACACCCACCCTACTCTGGCAGCCAGAGTTTGGCGAGTGGCATCGCTCGTGCAAAAGGCGATGGGACGCATGCCACCAAATCCAAAGATGGACCTGGGCCCCCCCGGTGGCGGCGTGGGGCCCTCCAAGGGCTGAGCCATGCCACCCACGGGCGCCGCGGAGACTTCTAGGACGCCTATGCCCGCGCCCACGATGCGTTCATCCCAGGTTATGCGCGACGAGCAGCGCCACCCCGCTGGCGACCCTGGGCGCCGTCGTGGCAAGAGTCATGTGCACCACTCACGGGGCGTAGAGGACCAACAAGCACCGAGACGCTGGCGAACATGGCGTACAGCTGTCGGGCCGTGATAGGGCTCCTTCTAACATGGTTAGAAGTCGAAGCGCATCACGGTCCACGCAGCTTTCGCCACCACCGACGCTAGCAGAAGCTTTGGCGTGCGCGCAGTTGCACCTCGATTTCCCTCCTGATGCGGAGAAGATCAATGTGTGGAGAGCCACCATCAGGAGCCTCGTCGGTGTCGCCAACAAGGATGAGCCACGTCCGGCAGGGCCCTCAGGTCGGCGCTCCACCGATCCACCGCACGCCAGCGGTGGAAGGACCGGAGGAGCCGTGGCCATGGTGCACTCTCCTCCTCCACATCAACCACCGCGGGTGTTGGTCCGTCGTGATGACCCTTGTGATAAAATTTCTGTAGCATCGTCCGACCCGCGGACCCACCATGATCAGCCCAAGTTCTTTGGGAGCGAGCCCATGAAGACGCTCGAACCACCATCGAGCGCCGGCGCGACGCACGCCACTAGTCTGATAGGCGGGCCGGGCCCGCTGTGGACCATCCAGCACCAGGGGGCTCCGGCGGCCTACCTTACGAGGTGGGTTGCCCAGCCTTTACCCGCGAGCTGCGGCAGTTCCGGTGGCCCTCCCACCGCATATTCAAACCCGACATCGGCAAGAAGTACAACGGCAAGACCCATCCGTCGGAGTTCCTCAGCATCTATACCATAGCCATGCAAGCTGTTGGGGCATGTGACACTTAAGCCCAATGTCATGTCATGGTTGATGCACTTGCCAGTGGATTCTATTTCTTCTTGGTCGGATCTATGCCATGAGTTTGTCGGCGCCTTTACGGGGGCGCCACCAAGATCATAGCTAGGCCAACGATTTGCATAGCATCCCCCAAAAGGAAGGCGAAACCCTGCGCAAGTGCATCCGGAGATTCAGCTGGGTACAGTACAGCATCCTAGATGTTCATCCCACCGCCATGATCCGCGCATTCCACCAGAACATGCGCAACCGTAAGATGCATGAGGAGCTGGTGATGAACAAGGTTAGGGATGTGGACGAACTTTACGTTCTAGCCGATAGGTGTGCTCGAGCTAAAGAGGGAAGGAAGTACCCTGGCGAGGGCGCCGGCACAGAAACCGACTCCACAGACGAAGACACGACCGCCCCGGCTAAGAAGGGCCGATGCCGCAACAAGAAGCGCAAGAACAAGACGGTGCTTGTCGTCGAGGTATCCGAGGACACCGGCGCTGCCAAGAAGGCTAGGGCAGACGACCCCGACAAGGAAATTGCCGGGTGCGCCACCTGCCAGGCCTTGGCGGCTACCGACAAGCCAGGAGGCTCCAACAAGCAATACTGCAAGATCCACCGCACCAAGGGCCATGACCTCCAGAACTGCCGACAAGTTGAGCTACTTGCTGAGAAGCAAAAAGCTGAATACGAACGATGGGACAAGGAGAAGGGTCAGGATGGTGCTGAGGGATCCGGCAAGAAGCGTGGCGGCCAAGGGGGTCGCCGTGCCAAGGATAGCCAGCAAGAGAGGCCCGCTCGGGGCTGCGACAAGAAGCAGGAAGATGATGGTCATGACGAGGACGACGAGTTCGGCGAGCAAGAGTTCCAGAAAGCTATGGAGGCCATGTGCGTCAACGGTGGCGCCTCGCTACACACTTCTCACTGCCAGCTCAAACAGTGGGCGCGTGAAGTCGCAGCAGCAGAGCCATCACTCGATGCACAAAAGCCACTGAAGTGGTCCAACACGCCTATCATTTTTTACGCCGAGGACCACCCTGATCGCACAACCGTGGTCGGGTGCTTGCCATTTTTGGTCTCGCCAATAATACGCAACCTCAAGGTGATGAAAATGCTAGTTGACAGCGGGGCCGGTCTGAACTTGATCTCACCTGTTGTGATCCAGAGGCTGCAAATTCCCGATGGAGACCTTCAAGAGACTGGTACTTTTCAAGGGGTCAACCCGTGAAGGAGCCAGCCGAAGGGTAAGGTCACGCTGTCCATGACGTTTGGAGGCGAGATGAACTACCGGAGAGAGAAGATTGTCTTTGACGTAGCCGAGATCCCTTTGCCCTACAACAGGATCCTGGGCCGCCCGATGTTAGCCAAGTTCATGGCGGCGTCACATTACACCTACAACACGCTGAAAATGCCTGGGCCAAAGACTATCATCACTGTCCCCTGCGACAAGAAGGATGTGCTGGTCTGCACTGACCAACTCTATCGGGAGGCAGTTGCAGCGACCGCCGCCAAGGCGCTTGCTCCTGCCGCCGAAGCCCCAAGGGTGAAGAAGACCGGCAATACCTCTCGCACCCACTCCGTCAAGCGCACCTCTTTGGAGTGTTGTGCTCCCGTCGAGGACGTGCCAGAGAGCTCCACCGGCAAGAGCAAGAAATCCAGAGCTGCGCCACCAGAGACCAAAAAGGTGTTCATCAAAGAGGATGGCATGGGGGGAACTTTCACCATAAGTTCCTCCCTGGATAGAAAATAGGAAGGCGCGTGGCGGCGTTCTGGGAACGGGGGTCCCCAGACTTGCCTGCCTGCGGCCTGCGGCGTGGCTCAAAGGGGGCCCAGCGCGGCCCATCTTCATCAACACAAGCTCAAGACCCTCGCGAGGGGCCAAGCCTCACGGGGCGGACGACAAGGAGCTTCCTCAGGCACGGCCTCATCAGGCTGGCTCACGAGGAGGCGGAGAGTTCAAGGCAGGGTACCTCACGAGGTGCCCATGATGCAAGCCATGACGACCAGGGGTGCCAGTCGGGCGCCCGCCCGCGTAGTATCCTCCTTTCCTCTTTGGTGCAAAGGGAGTAACCGCAGGCAAGAGCATCAAGCAAAGGCATCCATTTCGGTGCTACAAGACCAAGACGAGCCCAACGGCAGGGAGGAAGTCATTGTGGAGCCCAAGCAGGCGTCACCACCAGAGCCTTTGGCAGGCGAGGACCAACTTTAGTCAGGATAAGTGTACCAGATGTTCCCCTTCTAAATGGCAAATTGTTGGCGCCCTTCCCACTCAATATTTGGGAAGAGGCCCAGGGCCTTTGCATATAAATAGGACTAGCCACCCCCATGAAAGGGAGCAGGAGAGAGAGATCGAGAGAGACAGAGAGATAGTGGCATCGAGAATCCAAGAGCTAGTACCAAGTAGCGCCACCCAAGAACAGACCCTCGCGAGGCTGTTCTTCCTTGTATTGTTCATCATCAGCCCAAGAGGCAATCCACCACACCACACACTGGAGTAGGGTATTACACCACAATGGTGGCCTGAACCAGTATAAACTCTGTGTCTCTTGTGTTGTTTCTTCCGTAGTTTAGATCCTAGCGATTCAGCGAGGAGCAGGCAGGCAGAGAGTGATATCTCCGCGTGCACCCCAGTGTTCGAACCTCAAGGGTCTGCCAGAACCCGGAATCTGACATTTGGCGTGCCAGGTAGGGGTGCGCCCGAATTTGCTTTCCGTCGCCTTGTTCTTCTCCGACCATCGCATCCATGTCTGACTCTCGTCGGGCTCGCGCCGAGCGCCGAGCCGCCCTCGCTTCCCGCGTAGCCTAGACATCTCCCGTTGGCGGGCGCCCTCGTCATTCCCCGTCACCTGCCATCAATGCCGCCTATGGCCCGGCGGGGAACGAGCAGCAAGCATCGTCCCAGCATCCATCCATGAGGCGGGACGGCCGCACTGCCACACCCTCGCTCACCCCCGCTAGTTCTTCGTCCCGCGCGCCCCGCGCGGCCATGGAGGCCCGAGCTGCGCTCATCGCGGCAAACGAGCTCCTGCGCTACCGCCCAATCGACGACGTCTACGAAGAGTGGCTCGACCGAGTCGCCGAGCTCGTCCGCGCCACTGGGGACTCCCCCGCGCCGTCCTTCTCGCTGCACCGCGCCCCGCCCTGCGCGGGCAATGAAGCTCCTGGGGCGCCTCCGCCGCCTCCTCCTCAAGAAGGCGCCCTGGCCCCAGGGCGCGCGGCCCCTGGGCGGAACCCGCTCCGTCAGGCGCCAGCGCGGCAAGAGCAAAGCTGCCAAGAAGTCCCTCGCCCTCGAGAAGCTGCCCGAGCGCTCCCTGCTCTAGCACGTCAAGACCCTGCGCTGCCCACAGCTACAGCGCATGGGGACCCGCAGGACCAAGCTCTTCTTCGCCCAAGGCCTCCTGTGGCCACAGCGGGCTGCCGTGCCTTCACTTCCGAGCTACGCAGCGTCGCGTGGCCCGGCAAGTTCAAGCCAGACCTGCCTCCTCGCTACGACGGCACGACTGACCCTGCAGAGTTCCTCCAGCTCTACGAGCTGGGCATCGAGGCTGCCAACGGAGACGAAAAGGTCATGGCGAACTGGTTTCCCATGGCGCTCAAGGACGGGGCCCGCACCTGGCTCCTGAATCTCACTCCAGGAACGATCTCCTCCTGGGACGAGATGCGCACCCGCTTCATCGCCAACTTCCAGGGTACTCGCGACCGGCCATCTGCCGTGAGCGACATGCGCCGTATCAAGCAGCAACCAGGGGAAACCCTGCAGAAGTACATCCAGCGCTTCAACAACGCGCGCCTCAAGATCCCCAAGGTAACGGAGGAGGCCATCATCTCAGCCATCTCTGATGGCGTGCGCGACGTCAAGATGAAGGAGGAGCTGGCGATGCATGAAGACCTGTGCACCTCCTTGTAGCTGTTCAACTTGGCGACCAAGTGCGCCAGGGCTGAGGAAGGACGCCTCTCCCTCCTCGAGCTGCCTGCCGCAGACCCAGAAGAGAAGAAGCCCAAGGCCAAGGACGTGAAGCGCAAGGGGGCTATCGTGCTCGCAGCAGAGCCTGACACCAAGCGGGGCAGAGATCAGCCCGAATCCTCCAAGGGCAATCGGTACTGCGTGTACCACGACCTCCACACCGACAACACCAATGAATGCCAAGAGCTCC
The DNA here is from genome assembly GCF_002162155.2 of Triticum dicoccoides. Taxonomy (NCBI): domain Eukaryota; kingdom Viridiplantae; phylum Streptophyta; class Magnoliopsida; order Poales; family Poaceae; genus Triticum; species Triticum dicoccoides. The sequence continues at coordinate 293,547,147 of NC_041389.1, forward strand.
GGGCCGTGCGTGAAGGAATGGTCGGCAGACGTCCCGACCGTAGCGACCCGGGCTACGGCCGAGGGGGAGGAAGGCACGCAGGACGCTGGGAAGACCACGGCCCACGCCAAGGCTGGCGCGACCCAGCCTCTCAGCGCATCTTCAAGCAGTTCGCCCGCGAAGTGAATGCAGTCCTCCCCAAGCTCGAGGCCACGCACCCTCTCAGGTGGTCAGCATGCGCCATCACGTTCAGCTCAGCGGATCAGCTCAAGTGCGCGGCCACAGCCGGGGTCCTCCCGATGCTTTGTTCCCCAATCATCAGCAACGTGCTAGTCACCAGAACCCTCGTTGACAGTGGGGCAGGGCAAAACGTCTTGTCCGTGGAAACGTTCAACAATCTCCAAGTGCCCTACAGTCAGCTTCAGCCAACCAAGCCTTTCTCCGGAGTCACCGACGGCTCCACGGTCCCGATTGGGCAGATCCGCCTCCCTGTCACCTTCGGGGCACGCGACAACTACTGCACCGAGCTCTTTGACTTCGACGTCGCCCACATCCGCCTGCCGTGCAATGCCATCCTCGGGTACCCGGCGCTGGCCAAGTTCATGGCCGTAACCCGCCACGGCTACAACGTCCTCAAGATGCTAGGAAGTGGCGGGGTCATCACGGTGCCCTGCGAGGAGAGAGACGCAGTGTGCTCCCTGGAGCAAGCCTTTCAGGCCGCATCACTGGAAGACCCGGATCATGGAAGCAGGAGGCTTCCCGAGGCCGCCCCCAAGAAGAAGAAGATATCATCCGGCCCGGCCCCTCAAGACCCGCACCAGCTCAGGGGGAGCCTCCTTCCATCGCATAGGGAGGTGCGCCCGGCGCCCTCCCCAGGCAGGGCTCGGGGGCTCTCCCCTGGAGGGCCGCCGACCTCGCCAAGGTCACGAGGGAGGCGCTTGGGCACCACGTGGAGGCGTGTTTCGAAGCACATTTCCCTCAAGAAGGAGCAAGGCAAGGAGAGCCAAACCCTCAGGAGTTCGTTAGCAAGGCCATTCAGGAGCTGCAGGAGTCAAGAGTCATGAGAGGCAGCTGCCGCTTACGCGCTGTGGCCCCCCATCGAGGTGAGGATGGTGGGCTGCGCGTCTGCATCGACATACCAGGGCTCAACCGAAGCGCGTCTCAATAGCGCCTCTGGCCCTCGCAGGTGGGACGCTGCGAGGGCCCGCCCCACAGCTACGTTCGCATGCCTTATGGCTTGCCGAACGCGGCTGCCGCGTACCAGCGCCTCATGAAGGCCATCCTGGAGGCTCAAGAGATCAGGCGTTCTGCAGCCCTGGTGGAGATAGAGATGGTCCGCGAGGAGCCGCCAGCGCCTCCGGAGCCTCCCGAGGCCCCTGGGCCTGGGGGCTCGTGAGGATCGGCTCCCGCAGCCCACCGAGTCTGCGACACCAACACCCCTTCGTCCCCAACATCATCAGGTGACATCTTTCAAGTTTCATTTCCAGCTGGGAGCGCCCTCAGGGCCGCATTATTCCCAGGCCGCGTGGGTCCATCCCTGTGGCGTGTTTCCCTTTTATTTCATGTTCTTAGCTTACCTTATTGGGGGCGCCCTTCGGGCTGCGTCATCCCCAAGTCGCTCGGGTCTGACACAGCGGCGTGTACCCTTCTTGCATTTATCTTAGGGCCATGCTTTCGACCCATCATGCTTGTTATTTGGTGCCCGTCCGCGGCACCTTTTCTTCCTGGATGTCGGAAGCTTGCACGTTAAAGGGGGGGTGCCTGAGCATCGCGACTCAGGGCTCCTACCGGCTCTCCAGCCCTCACCCTCTGGTCTTGTCCACGGCATCGCGACCTGGCATACCAGCGATAGCTGAGACTAGCTCGAGGGCCGGGACCCGAGGACGTAGAGTTTCAACATCCAACCCAGCTTGCACGTTAAAGGGGGGGTGCCTGCTCATCGCGACTCAGTGCTCCTACCGGCTCTCCAGCCCTCACCCTCTGGTCTTGCCCACGGCATCGCGACCTGGCATGCCAGCGACGGCTGAGACCAGCTCGAGGGCCGGGACCCGAGGACGTAGAGTTTCGACATCTAACCCAGCTTGCGCGTTAAACGGGGGGTGCCTGAGCATCACGACTCAGGGATCCTACCGGCTCTCCAGCCCTCACCCTCTGGTCTTGTCCATGGCATCGCGACCTGGCATGCCAGCGACGGCTGAGACCAGCTCGAGAGCCAGGACCCGAGGACGTAGAGCAATGGCATCTAGCCAAATTTGCAGGAACATACTCCAAGATAAGGCACAGAGCTAGGCGCAACCCGCCTTGAGGTAGGGCCCCGTGAGTCCCGCACTGGCCCACGGGTGCCCAGATACACCTCGTCAAGCCCTACCGTGCCAGCCACGTGTCAGGGCGGGGCTGTATACGCCCCGGGGGCTCCTCCTGGAGGGGAGCCCCCTCCCACGCACCAGTGGAAGCACCATGCTCTGCGCTGGCTGACGACACTGCCGAGGAGCGGCTATGCCCATACACATACGGAAGCGCTACGCTCCGCGCTGGTGATAAACAACTGAGGGTGGCCCTCGGGACGCGTCAACCTCAGGGAGCCCGGAGCTCAGTGTCTAGCCTCATCGCAACGCCTCCATCGGGAGTGCCGCGCGAGGGGGCTGGACACGGGGGCTGCGCCAGGGTCACGCCCAGACGCACGCCACCCAGCCAGGCCCCCCGGGCCTAGTTCGTCGCACGTCCCTCCCCGAGCGGAGCCAAGGTACGAAGGCCGTTTGAGCGTCAAGGGGGACTCCTGAGCATCGCGAATCAAGAGCCTAACTGGTCACGTAGCCCCTCACTCCTTAGTTCCGAAAGGCTAATGGCGGTTGAGGTATGCGCGGGGCCGGGCCCTGCAGACGTAGAACGGCAGATCCCCCCACATCTCACCTCCCTACTTGCTGTTCGAGCGCCAAGGGGGACTCCTGAGCATCGCGACTCAGGAGCCTAACTTGTCACGTAGCCCCTCACCCCTTGGTCCTGTCCTGGTTTCTGGTCGGGGCTAACGGCGGCTGAGGTATGCACGGGGCCGGGCTCTACCGGCATAGAACACAAGCAAGTAGGAAGGAATAGCGTAAATTTCAGGGAATTCAAAAGCAAATATTACAGTCCATACTGGTATCACAGCAAGTTTTAACACCTCCCCGAGGCATGGTGCATGTGGAGGAATTAAAAGCAGGACAGGAGCCACGACGGAGTCACTTGCCGGCGGTGGAGCTGCGCGGAGCGGTCGCTTTGTGGAGCAGCAGGGCTAGCAGCGCTCTACTTCGGCTTGGTGCTGAAGGCCCGGAACTTTCCCAGCAGAGCCTCCGCACGACCCTTCACGGCCTCAGTAGCGGCAGAGGCACGCTCGCCGCTCGCTGGCTCTAGCAGGCTGTCGAGGTCGATGTTGGGGTCGCGAAGATAGATGTGGGTAAAGACCCACGTCAGTGCTACAGAAGACAAGACGCGCGCCTCGGCCTCAGCTGTAGGGCCAAGGCCAAGGGTGACATCTTCAAGAGCACGAACCAGGAAGGGAAGCAGCTTGGCGGGGCCATCCTCCTCGCCGGCCAGCGGGCTCTCCAGGCCGCTCTCATAAAGTGTCTTCAATGAAGTGCGAGCCTTCTCCTCCATCTCTGCAAAGTCCACGTGATCCTCGGCAAGAACCTGGGCCTTGCCATCCGGCTCAACCTTCCTCGCCTCCAGCTCTTGCTCCAGCGCGCCTAGGCAGTCACGGCACTTCTTGAGCTTGGCGTCCCGGTCCTTGATGGCCGCCTCGCGAGCTTTCATGCTTTCCTCCTGCTCTTGGCGAAGGCGGGCCTCCTCAGTGAGCTGGTTCTGCAGGCCCTTTAGCTCGCTCTCCAGCGCCTCGCAGCGACCTCGGACACTAGCCACCTCCCCCAAGGCGGCGTCGCGGGCAACCTTCGCCCCAAGGACGGCTTGCTTCTCCTCGTCGCAGGCCACCGAGGCCTGGACCAGTGCCGCCCAAATTGAAGCGTCGGAGCGAATCCAGCCGGAAGCTAGCTCCAAGCGCCCGACCACTAGACGAGAGTCGGCGCCCAGAAGATCCTGCCGCAGGCAGTCCAGTTCGGCAACAGCGCGATCCAGAACAGTAGTCGGGGAAGCAGCAGTCGGTGGAGTAGGAGGAGAAGACGGCAGCGTCATCACGGTATCCCGAGGTGGAGCCTGCTGCACCACGATGGCTGTGGTGGCGGCATCAGGCAAGGGCACCTCAGGAGTCGCTTGGGCCATGGGGGCTGAGCTTGCCCCAGCCAGCTCAGCCAAGCCTCACGAGGACGCCCGGGCAGGAGAGGCCCGTGCGTCACGGGCACCTTCTATCACAAGCAGAGGCGTTGCCACGGGTGGAACCACAAGAGCTCCCTTCGACTTCTTTGCCACGGGCGCTAGCCTAGCCAGGAGATGCGAGCATCAAGCCTCAGCAACAGAACAATAAACAAGACAGGAATCAAGCACTTATAGGTCGTCGCTTGCAGGCTCGAGCAGCCTCCGGCCGTACTTGAAGCCCGAGAGCCGGCTGCAAGGATCAGTCTCAGGGAGCTCAGGAGCGGGAGGTGCGCCTGTGGATCGCCTCGGGGCTGGGGCAGACCCGCGGGGGATCAGCCCGGTCTGGTCCTTCTTCGGGACCGGGGGCAGGCTCCCGCCGCCCCGCTCATCATCATCCTCATCGTCGTTACTCAGAGAGAGGCGGAGAGCGCGTGACCTGCGCTGAAGGGGGGGCCTTGACTCTGCCTCGGAGTCAGCCCCCTCTTCCCGCTCCCCTCCTTCCTTCTCTTCGCTAGAGTCGCCGGAGGACACGTCCACCGGGCCCTCGGGAGCCTCCGCGGGCACACTCCCGTCCCCGTTGAAGGCGGGCATGGACCCCATTACCTGCTCCCAGTCCTCACGGAGGAACAGGGGCGTAGGAGCGCCCTCCAACCTCACCACATCGCCCCCAACCAAGGACTGGAGGACCGCAGCCAGGTCCTCATCGGCCAAGACCGTTGGGCTTTGGTGGGGCCTCCACATCGGAAGTGAGTACTGTCGAAGCGGAGCTAGTTGGTGCTCCAGGAATTCCCTCAGCAGCGATGCACCAGTCAGCTTCGCCGCCGCCATGCTGGCCGGCCTCAGATCCGTGTCCATCTTCTCCAACACCGGCTTCGCGCGGGGGTCCACAAGCTCCACTCAGGACCAGTCGTCGGAGCTCGCGGGGTGCCCCGTGGGTAGGGTCAGCCGAGGGTGGATGCGCCCAGCATCTACTAAGACCCACTTGCTCCTGAAGCCCTCGATCCTTTTCCCAGGGTTCGAAATGGCGATGGAGCTGCCGTACGCGACGAAGCTCGCACACGCAGAGACAGATCCACGAGAGGTCCGGAGGGAGAAGTAGTGGCGCAGCAGGGCCACTGAGGCTTCACCCCTACGTGAGCCTCGCAATAGTAGGCGAAGATTGCCAGAAGAAGGACAGAGTTGGGGTGGAGATGCAGGGCTTGAAGATTATAATGGCGGAGGACAGAGAAGAAGAACTCAGAAAAGGGAGGCACCAGACCGGCGACAATGGCGCTCACAAAGAGCAGATAGAAGGTGCTCCCTTGGCCCTCAGGGAGAGTGGAGCCGGCATTGAACACCTTCGCCCCGTCGATGCCCTGCACCGTCGCCAACTGGCGCACCCAGGCAAGGCTTGCCTCCGACACGTTCGGCGAGTCCAAGGCGGATGAGTACCAAGCTCCGGCCGGGGCCTGGCGAGGCGCCATGTCTGGCTAGGGCGCGCGGACGGAGTAGATCTGAAGATTTCAAAGGCGGGGAGGAGAGGTGCAAGAAAGGGGATCTGAGCAGCAACTGGGGAAAGCAAAGAAGGCAAAGGATAGAAGCCGCTCCTTTATAAACTAGCGCGGTTGTGGAGGCGCCCACGTCCAATCAACCGCCACGCGGCGCCCAAGGCCGCAGGCTGTTAGGGCCCGCGACACTTTGCACTTGCCCTTTTGCCTCTCTGCTCGGCCAAGTCCGGGTGCGCCGTGGGCCCGGGGGCTACTGTCGGCGTTCTGGGAACGGGGGTACCCAGACTTGCCTGCCTGCGGCCTGCGGCGTGGCTCAAATGGGGCCCAACGCGGCCCATCTTCATCAACACAAGCTCAAGACCCTCGTGAGGGGCCAAGCCTCGCGGGGCGGACGACAAGGAGCTTCCTCAGGCACGGCCTCATCAGGCTGGCTCATAAGGAGGCGGAGAGTTCAAGGCGGGGTACCTCACGAGGTGCCCATGACGCAAGCCATGACGACCAGGGGCGCCAGTCGGGCGCCAGCCCGCGCAGTGTCCTCCTTTCCTCTTTGGTGCAAAGGGAGCAAGCGCAGGCGAGAGCATCAAGCAAAGGCATCCATTTTGGTGCTACAAGACCAAGACCCGCCCAACGGCAGGGAGGAAGTCATTGTGGAGCCCAAGCAGGCGTCACCACCAGAGCCTTTGGCAGGCGAGGACCAACTTTAGTCAGGATAAGTGTACCAGATGTTCCCCTTCACAATGGCCAATTGTTGGCGCCCTTCCCGCTCAATATTTGGGAAGAGGTCTAGGGCCTTTGCATATAAATAGGATTAGCCACCCCCAGGAAAGGGGGGCGGGAGAGAGAGATCCTGAGAGACAGAGAGATAGAGGCATCGAGAATCCAAGAGCCAGAACCAAGTAGCACCACCCAAGAACAGACCCTCGCGAGACTGTTCTTCCTTGTATTGTTCATCATCAGCCCAAGAGGCAATCCACCACACCACACACTGGAGTAGGGTATTACACCACAATGGTGGCCTGAACCATTATAAACTTTGTGTCTCTTGTGTTGTTTCTTCCGTAGTTTAGATCCTAGCGATTCGGCGATGAGCAGGTAGGCAGAGGATGATATCTCCGCACGCACCCCAGTGTTCGAACCTCAAGGGTCTGCCGGAACCCGAAATCCGACATCGCGCTCGTCACCTTCCTGCGGGCGAATGTCGACATGTTTGCGTGGCAAGCATCCGACATCCCCGGCGTTCCTAGGGAGGTGATTGAGCACCACCTTGTTGTCTGCCCCCATGCGCGACCCGCCAAGCAGAAGGTCAGGAAGCAAGCTTTGGAGACAAGAGTTCATCATGGAAGAGATCAAAAATCTAGAACCGGCAGGCTTGGTGAGGGGAGTACTCCATCTGACGTGGTTGGCCAATCCGGTGGTGGTGCGCAAGGCGAATGGGAAGTGGAGGCTTTGTGTCGATTACACGGATATCAACAAGGCTTGTCCAAAAGACCCTTCCCCATTGCCGCGCATCGACTAGATTGTTGACTCCACGGCCGGGTACGATTTGCTATTGTTCGTCGACGCCTACTCAGGATATCATCATATTTTCATGACGAGAGAAGATGAAGAGAAGACAACATTCATCACCCCATGTGGTACATATTGCTTTTTACGGATGCCTTTCGGGTTGAAGAGTGATGGCTCGACGTTCGCAAGAGAAGTCCAAATTGGTTTTGAGCCCCAGCTGCATAGAAATATGGAAGCCTATATGGAAGATATAGTGGTCAAAACCAAGGACAAGGCAACACTTGTGAAAGATTTGGAAGAAACATTTGCGAATCTGCGCAAGATCAACGTCAAGCTGAACCCTGGGAAGTGTGTCTTCGGCATTCCGTCCAGCAAGCTTCTCGGGTTCTTTGTGTAATACCGGGGGATCGAGGCGAACCCGGACAAGATCAAGGCCATTGAGCAGATTGAGGCGCCTAGGCAGATCAAGTACGTGTGTCAGCTCACTGGCTGCGTTGCCACCATGAGCAGATTCATCTCCAAGTCTGCCAAGCGCACCCTCACCTTTTTCAAAATCTTGAAAATAGCAGGCCCAATGGAATGGACCCCAAAAGCCGAAGCGGCGCTGCAGGATCTGAAGAAGTACCTCTCCTCTAAACCGATACTAGTTGCACCTAAACCACAAGAGTCGCTGTTACTATATCTAGCAACAACAAATCAAGTGGTCAGCGCCACATTAGTAGCGCAAAGGGAGGTCGATGAAGAGGCAGTAACGATGGCGGAACTGGCAGATGGAGAGCCAGGGCATCCCCCGGTAAGGCCTGGTACCGGCGAGGCAGGCCCCCCGGCAAGGTCTGACGCTGGTGGGGCAGGGCCTGCGCTGTCAGGCAAAGTGGTGCAGAAGAAGAAGGTGGTGCGGCACCCGGTTTACTTTGTCAGCTCCCTCTTGCAGGGGGCTAGATCAAGGTACTCCGGCGTGCAGAAATTGCTCTTCGGCCTCCTTATAGCCTCGAGGAAGCTGCATCATTACTTCCAAGCCCATGAGATCACCGTCGTCACCTGCCTCCCGTTGCAACGGATAATACATAACCCAGACGCAATCGGGAGGATTGTGGAATGGGCCTTGGAACTATCAAGCTTTGGGCTGAAATTTGAGAGCACCTCGACGATCCAGAGTAGAGTCTTCGCGGAGTTCATTGCAGAATGGACATCAACCCCTAACGAAGAGATCCAGGAGACTACTCTCCCCGACAAGGAAGCAAGTCGCAACTGGGTTATGTACTTTGACGGGGCTTTCTTGCTATAAGGCGCTGGTGCTGGTGTGTTGTTCATCGCACCCACCGAAGAACACCTCAAGTACGTTGTCCAGATACATTTTCCTCGGGAGATGTCGACGAACAACACTGCTGAGTACGAGGGTTTGCTTGCTGGTCTCAGGATCGCGGCAAACCTCGGAATCAAGAAGCTCATCGTCAGGGGTGATTCACAGCTCGTCGTCGAGAAAGTTAACAAAGATTATCAAAGCCCGTTGGTGGAGGCCTAGGTAGATGAGGTGAGGAAGCTGGAGGAGCATTTTGACGGTATACAGGCGGAGCATGTTCCCTGAGTGGAGAACGACACCACCGACTACCTGTCGAAATGCGCTGCCCTCAAACTACCTGTGGAACCGGGTACCTGTGTGCTTCGGTTAACTCAACCATCCGTTGAACCATCAACAGAGCAGAGCAAGCGCAGGAAATCGGGCCCCGGCAAGTACTTACCCGCCGAGCTCCCAGGAGCCACCGGCAAGGATGTTGCCAGGGACACCGAGCCTGCTATGGGGCGACAGACTCCGGTAGGCCATCAAGCCCAGGCTGTGGAGATGGTCACTCCCATGGCAGAGGAAGTGCCTTTGTTCTAGCCGTCGAGCCCCAGGCTCCGGCTTGGGCACAGCATACCATCCTATTCCTCCAAACAGTGGAACTTCCTGAGGAGCGGGAAGAGGCAGAGAAAGTAGCCCGTCGGTCTTCCATGTACCAGTTCGTCGATGACGTTCTGTACAGGAAAAGACCAAACTGTGTGAAATTGAAGTGCATCCCCCGGGAGGAAGGACTGGAGATGTTGGCAGAGATACACGGAGGCATATGTGGCTCCCAGATAGGGTCGAGGGCCCTTGCCGGCAAGGCATTCCGGCAAGGTTTCTTCTGGCCCACAACCCTCCAGGATGCGACGACACTAGTAACCAAGTGTGAAGCATGCCAGTTCCATTCAAAGAAGCTTCATCAACCAGCTCAAGCTCTCCAGACAATCCCTCTTTCCTGGCCATTCTCGGTCTGGGGGCTCGACATACTGGGCCCCTTTCCCCGTGCTGTCGGGGGCTTTGAGTACTTGTACATTGCAATCGACAAGTTCATAAAGTGGCCGGAGGTGGAGGCAGTGAGAAAGGTGACAGCACAGTCGGCCGTCAAGTTCTTCAAGGGGCTAGTTTGCCATTTCAGTGTGCCAAACAGGGTCACCACCGATAAGAGCACACAGTTTACAAGCCACGCCTTTATGCAGTACACCCAGGACCTCGGCATCAAGGTCTATTTCTCTTCTGTTGCACGTCCACGAAGCAACGGCTAGGCTGAGAGAGCAAATGCTGAAGTGTTGTGAGGCCTCCGGACAAGGACTTTTGACAGGCTGCACAAGTGCGGGTGGCGCTGGATTGATGAGTTGCCGGTGGTTCTTTGGTTGATCAGAACGACGCCAAATCGAGCCACCAGCCAGACACCCTTTGCCCTGGTATACGGGGCAGACGCAGTTCTCCCCACGGAACTCACGTACGGGTCACCTCAAGTGCTCTCTTATGACGAGCTTGAGCAAGAGCAGCTGCGCCAAGACGATGCAACGCTCCTTGAGGAAGATCGTCTTCGGGCGGCTGTGCGAGCAGCGCGCTAACAGCAAGCCGTGCGCCGCTATCATAGCCGCAAGGTTCAAGCCCGAAGCTGTGAGGAAGGCGACCTTGTTCTTCGGCACGTTAAGTCGGCCAAGAATTTCAACAAGTTGATGTCAAAGTGGGAAGGCCCTTATTGGGTAATACGAGTCACCAGGCCCGGCGCAGTCCGCCTGGAGACCGAAGATAGCATTTCAGTGAGAAACTCCTGGAACATCGAACATCTTCGCAAGTTTTACCCATGAGGCGCGGTTGCCGGGCCTCCCGGCAAACCACCCTTTTGTACAAGCCTTGCCGGGAAGGCATGTGACCCTTCGTACAAAGCCAGGCGCAGACCCTGAGCACATATAAACGAAGCGCTGGCACCCTAAGTTTTAGCATGCATGCTAGGTTGAGTCTCTCCCTGTGTTAGGGTTGATAGTGCTTGGCGGCAACTAACCCTTAGCATATGGGTCGAGTGTGCATTTCTCTGTTCCTTTCCATCCTTTTTGGTTCGCAGGGTACGTGGACATTTCCACCGGGCCATCTTGGGAGAAAGAGAGAACAAGCCAACGCCGGGGCCCCGACAAGCCAAGGTTGCTGGGAACCGCGGGTCCAAGAATCCAATCGCGGCAAGCCAAGGTTGCCGGGGGCTGCGGCATCTGATAAGTCTTTCTTCCCCACTTTATACCTCCGTGTGAAACTTGAACGTATGAGACTTCGCTCACTCTCGTACCATCGTGCTCGCTCGGTCCCGTGCCCGAAGACCTTGCTTTGGGCCGGAACTTGGTTGTAGTGTGATGGAAAGAGGAAGAGTGAAGAGCCCAATCCTACTTGGCCCATACCTCCGCCAAAGACGTGAGCGTAGCCGGGCTACAGAACAGGAGAATGGCAGGGCTCATTGCCGGGGTGCACTGTTTATCCTAAGATAACAAGGACTTGCTCCTTGGTGTGGCTCTTGTCCACACGCAAACAAAACCCGGCAAGCACCCCTCTTTTTGTTAATACGTTACAACAAGTACAATTCGTATGAGGAGCGTACACGAGCAAGAGGGTTACAAGATCTAAATTCTACTAAGGCCCGTGGGCTTACAATCTAAAAAAGATAAGGTGCCCGTAATACCTTTCTTGTCCCTCTCCTTAGGAAACATAACAAGAAGGCAAGAGGGCAAAAGGAGCGCCTAGGCGAGGTACGAGCAGCAGAAGGCGCCAAGAGAACATATCGGTGGCCGCCTAGGAGAGGGCTGGTGATGATACTGCCGGGAGAAGAGCTGGAAGACGAGGCAGCGGACCGTCAATACGCGCCGAAGGCGTCGGGGCCATCATACTCTGAGTTGAGGGCCGCCACCCACCTTCTTCGCCTTCCCTGGACCTCCCACACAAGCCGCCCAAGGAGGCGACCCCGAGAAGTTCAAGGAGCCGGCCCCACCGGGGGAAGAGGGCCGGGTGCAGATGATGCTGCTGCCGACGCCGCCCCGGGACGGCGGGTTCGACGCCTAGTCGGACCCGTCATCCTCCTGCCTGCTACCCTCGTCGTCGCTGTCGCTGTCCTCCTCGTCACTCCCGCTCGAGGAAGAATCTTCGTCGTCGGAGGAGCTCTCCACGTAGCACTTCACGCGGGTTCCAAAATCCCAGAAGACCTTGACGGAGAGCAGGACGTTCTCCATCATCTTGAAGTAGAGAACAAGCCCCGCCGTCAGGCTATGGATGCGAGCGAAGGTCTTCCATCCGCGACGGAGATACATGACATGAGGGGCTGGGAAGTCGACATCGACCCATGTGCCGCTATTCCCACATCCCCTCATATGCAACCTCAGGGCTCCCGATCAAATGGAGTGGGGAGACGGAGATGACGGTGCGCTGGCCGGCGTAGCCTGATGAAGAATTCACGGGGCTGGTCCCTAACGTGGCCCTCCAGTGGAGAAGGGACCGCGGGCGGAGGCGAAGCCAATGCACCGCCCCCTCCTCCTCTGCCCCGAGCACCACGGCGACCTCGGCCTCGCCCCTCCCCCTTCCCTTGTGGCAGCTCCGCCGCCGCGAGTTCTTGGGAGGGAGGGGCGCGTTGTCGAGGGGCGACCCTCGCTGCCACCGTCGAAGCACCAGCGCGCCCTCTCGTCATGGTGGAAGGAAGGAAGAAGCCAAGGTGAAAAGGAGGCGGATGGCGAGAGATTGAGATGTGCCGTCCCTCCCCCTCCCCTCTTTATAAAGGGACGGGGTCGGGGCTCGGCCGTCTCTCTCAACCAATCCAATCCATTAAGGTGGCAGCAGGCGAGGCCGTCGACCGCCCTTCTTGCCCAATTAAAGGCGCATGGGAATCGACCCATGCACGCACGCCCTCCCGTATTCCATGCGCCTGTGACTTACCCTGCGCTGTGCATGCGGCGTACGTGGCGTGAAGGACGGGCGTGGTGGGAAATGTGGAACGACGGTTTCAAGGCAAAGAGTGTAAATGAGTGGCGGCCTTGCAGTCTCGAAAGGACACGCACGCCGCCTCCTTACTATTCACCACGGGAGGACGCAAGCATGCTTCGGTCACCCCACGTATGTCCCCCACGTCATGTGCGACCCTCCACATCACGCGTTTAGCGCGGGTTGTGGGGAAGCGCAGCGGACGAGAAGTTACCGCGATAAAAATCCCACCCTGCCTGCCCGCGCACCGTTCTGGACCTGGCCCAACAACGTGTCGCGCTTATGTGTGGCCCAGGCTCGGGGGCTCCTATCGGTGTACAAAAGTAGGGGCACTCCTTTTATACCCATTTACTTGTGCACGGACAGTCGGAGCCGCGCCCACGACCACACTAAGAAGGGCAGAGGAGGGAAGCCTAAGGCACAAGGCAGCCAGAGGCAACACCAAGACCACAGAACACGAAAGAGCAAGAGGGCGAGGTGGACTCCCCCGGCAAGGCAGTCTCCGCGGCCCCGGCAAGAGCCTTGCCGGGGAAACTTGCCCAGTGCCAGTAGAGCAGGCCACCCTTGAGCCCGTGGGTTTCCAACACCGCCAACCAACTATAGTGGAACCCGGGCTCGGGAGGCGCATCTGTGGAGGCATGCAGATCTTCATCAAGATCATGAACACACAAGATCAGAGGGGGACCAGAAGACGACGACCCTCGGTAAGGCGCTCGCCGAGGAGAATCCACGAGACCCCAGGCAAGACCCTTGCCGGGGACGACCACGACGCCTCTTGCCGGGGGCCCGGCAAGACCCTTGCCGAAGACACCAGTGGGGCCACAGCCAGGCCTGCACCCACCAAAGTTCCACCACCGCTCCCATGCAGCTGCCAGCCCGACTGGCCAGGCGAGCACCTGCGTGCCAACATGCGGCCCCAAGGCCAACTCAACAAACACCTGCGTGGCAACATGCAGATCTTTGTGAAGGCTCCACCACCGCGCCAACCCAGCAGCCAGCCGACGTGGCGCCACGACGCCTCGTTAGCTTGGACGTGTGTTAAAGCCAGGCAAGGCGGCGATAGCTAGGACGTGCTTCCTTGCCGTCCCCGATAAAGCGAGGGGGGCATGTCGGGAATGCATTAAATGCGTTTGTCCGACGGTGCCAGAGGATAGACTCGTCCACTGTACACCTTTCTACCTCCTATGTGCCATTGTGGCAACCTCATTTACCTATAAAATGAGGCCCGAGGCGACCAGGAGAAGGATTCGGATCTTTTGGGCAAGTTGCACCCTGTAGCTAGCTCAAGAACACAAGAACAGTCAAATACATCCACCAAAGCAGGACTAGGGTATTACGCACCTCGCGGCCCGAACCTGGGTAAACGATCCGTGTGCTTCCTGTCAGACATGTTCTTCACACAACCTCGCATCTGCCAACCATAGAAGGGATCCCAGTGGTTCCATAGGTGTCGTTTCCCACCGACAATATGGAATTCTTCATTTCTGGGAGCAAAGAACAAAGTAGATTGCCGAGCAACACACATCGCTGAAAGCAATCATGTGATGATAGCCATGGGATTAATAGGGAACATCCCAGCCGAATGACAAGTGGAACTGGTAATCCTAGGTGTTCTACTGCCAAGTACACTAACCAAAGGCATTCTAAGAAGCCTGATGCATCAGTAAACAGCACAGTTACCTTAGAATCACATGTACGAACAAACTACAAATTTAGAGTTGAAGTACTAGCAATAAGATTATCTGTGTTAGCGTGTTGTACGTTGTATACATGTTGTACATTGTATCTCTGGTGTATGACGTCGTCATGATGTAACTCTCTCCCCTAGTCTCTAGGCTCTGGATAAGGCCATGCACGCCTAGGACGTGCCTACCTTCCTGGAGCTATTGAGGGCTCCCTCCTATATGTAATCTCTCTGTGAGCTAATGCAATACACAATGAATTCATCCCATAACTTGGTATCAGCTGCTATGGTCTTCGAGGACCTCTTCAGCCCACCTCCCTCACCGGCGGCGCACTCCCCTTCCTCTGGTGCCCTCTCTTCTGGGACCTATCCCTCTGCTCTGGCTGCCTCCTCCACCACCACCGCTGCCCTCTCCTCCTCCGCTGCTCCATCCTCCAGCCACTCCCCTCTCAACATCCACAATGATCACATCTCCAACTATGTTAAGTTCAAACTGGATCCTGCTGAGAATAATTTCTCCAAGTGGCACACCTTCTTCCGCATTGTCCTCCTCCAGTGTCGCGTGCAGGACCATGTCGACAGCCCGCCACCTCGCGGTGCCGACGCCGATTGGCTCGCCGTCGACCAGCGCCTGGCTAATCCTCTCCTTGAGCTCATCTCCGGCGGCGTCCTCAACGCCTACACGGCATGGCACCGCATCACCGACTACTTCCTGGCCAACAGCAAGGCGACCTTCCCATCGTCGAATACGCCCACCGCCTCAAGGCTCTTGCGGACGGCCTGGAAGATGTGGGTGCCGCCGTCTCCGACAATGACCTCACCATGCAGCTCCTACACGGCCTCTCTCCCCGCTTCGAGATGATCCGCATCGTGTTGGGGGACACGAACCCGCTCCCACCCTTCGGCGTTGTTTGCTCTCGGCTCGAGCTGGCCGAGTACAACCTCAACCTGCGCTCGGCCACCGATGGCGCCGCCGCCCTCTCCATCACCCATGACGGTTCTGGTGGATCAGGTGGCTTCGACGGTTCTGGCGGCTCCGGCGGTTTTGCCGGCCCCGGTGGCTCCGACAACCGCGGTGGATTCCACCCTCCTGCTAGTGATCGCGCCGGCTTTGATGGCTCCTTCGGGTGTGGTGGTGGCTATTGTGTTGGCCATAACGATAACCGCGGCCGTGGCTGTGGTGACTCGTCCGGCCGTGGCTCTCCCCATCACTGCCCGTCCCCTACACCGACTACTTCGCACCATATGGCATGGCCCTGCCACCCCGCGCCCCGGCTAGTCTGCACCCAACGCGGCGGATGTGCTCGGCCCATGCCCGGGCGTCCACTCCCAGGCCTACCCCATCATGTTCTCCGGGCCGCCGCCGCCATACTCCATAAAGCCGGGCTACCAGCCGACTCCCTCCTGTGATCATGTGGCGCTCGTCGACCATGCTACACATCAGTCGGGCCTCCCCGCCAACGAGTGGTTCCTGGACTCTGGTGCCTCTTCTCACGTGACGGGTAATGCAAGTATCCTCTCGTCTCCTTCTCTTCCAAGGCATGATTTTTCAAGCATTATTGTTGGCAATGGGCAGCACTTACCTATTGTGGCATCTGGTTCCGTCAATCTCTCCCCCACCACCTTCTCTCTATACAATGTTTTAGCCTCTCCTTCCATAGTTCCTAATCTTATCTCTGTTCTCCAATTTACTATTGATAACAATGTCTCTATAACATTCACTCCTTATGGATTTTATGTGAAGGATCTTTGCACCCAGAAGGTTCTCATGACGTCCAGTACCTCCGGCAACCTTTACCCCTTTTTTGGTAATAATTCTACCGGCGGTCGGGCCTTCTCCATCACCACCAGCGACCTGTGGCATCGCCGGCTTGGACATCCCGGCAAATCTTCATTAGCTCGCACCATTAGCTCTATTTTACATGATTATAATAATGTTACACCCTATTTTTTGTGAGGCATGTCAACTTGGACGCCAACCTCGCTTGGATTTTCCTTCTTCCAACAATGTTACTACTGCCCTGTTTCAATAAATCCATTGCGATCTTTGGACATCCCCTGTTACAAGTTTTTCGGGCTACAAATATTACCTTGTTGATTTAGATGATTACTCCCATTGCTCATGGACATTTCCATTGCGTGCTAAATCCGACACCTCTTCCACCCTTCTATGTTTCTTCCAATATATCCTCACCCAATTTCATGTTCTCATTCAATGCATGCAATGCGATAACGGAGGAGAATCCATCAACACCGCCCTTCGCTCGTTCTTTTCTCATCATGGGATATCCTTTCGCCTCTCTTGCCCGCACACTTCCCCCTCAAAACGGCAAAGCAGAACATTTACTACGCACCACCAATGATATTATTCACACCCTTCTTGTCCAAGCCAATCTTCCTCCTCAATTATGGGTTGAGGCCCTACACACCGCCACTCATTTACTCAACCGGCGACCCTCTAGTGCCATTTCCTCCCACACGCCCTTCTTCCTCCTTACCGGCCGCTCGCCAACCTATGATCACCTTCGTGTGTTCGGGTGCCTCTCCTTTCCCAATCTCTATGCCACAAGCCCTCACAAACTTGCCCCTCGCTCTACCCGGTGCATTTTCCTCAGTTACCCCCTCGAACACAAAGGCTATCGCTTCTTTGACTTAACCTCGCGCAAGGTCATTGTCTCTCGGCACGTCACATTTGATGAGACCACTTTTTCTTACGAGTCTCCCACACCCACGGCCACAAGGGAACCCGCCACACCAGATCCCCCCTCTGACCTGACTTCTGGCATGATCCACCCCGGGATTTACGTCCCTGCAACCTCGGACGCGGGCGGCCCAAGTGGATCCCCCTCGCACTCCGTGCCCCACGCCCCGCACCCACCCACTCCACCACACGCATCCCGCGGGCCCGCCTCCTCCACCCAATCCGCGCCTGGCTCACCTCCCACCAACCACACCGCCCGCTCCCCATGCATGCCTACGTCTTCCGCCCAATCACCTACGCCCGCCCCCACCCAATCTGCCTCTGACTCCGCACCTGCGCCTTCTGTCGCCCCTACCCCTGACTCTGCATTGCCATCTTCCTCGAACCCCTCGCTGCCAACTCCTGTTACTCCTCAGCTTCCACCCCGGGCTGTTTCAGCTGTTCCCCCCAAAACTCCCATAAAATGACAACGCGTGCTAAAACCGGTTTCGCCCAACCAAAGCGTTTGTTCTCTGTCTCCTCCTCGCCGACTCCCATCTCTCCCATTCCGTCTTCTTACCGGACTGCCCTTAAGGATCCCCATTGGTACAATGCTATTCTCGATGAATATAATGCCTTGTTAAAGAATGAGACGTGGTGTTTGGTACCTCAACCTGCAGGTGTTAACGTGGTGACCGGGAAGTGGATTTATCGCCACAAGTTCCATCCGGATGGCTCCTTGGCTCGGTACAAGGCACGTTGGGTGGTCACGTGAGCGTGTGGACTACACCGAAACTTTTAGCCCAGTTGTCAAACCGGCCACTATACGTGTTGTGCTCAGCCTTGCCACTTCCAATTCTTGGCCCATCCATCAACTTCATGTAAAAAACGCCTTCCTTCATGGACATCTTGGTGAAACCGTCAATTGTGCTCAACCGGCAGGTTTTCTTGATGCAACTCATCCCAACAATGTGCGCTTTCTCAAAAAATCGCTCTATGGCTTGAAGCAAGCGCCTCGGACTTGGTTCCTTCGCTTCAAGTCCTTTCTTCTCTCTCTAGGGTTTATTGCTTCCAAATGTGACTCTTCCCTTTTCATTTATCGTCGCGGATCTCATGTGGCGTACCTTCTCCTCTATGTGGATGATATCATCCTCACCGCCAACACCACCGCCACTCTCCACTCCATTATATCTTCCCTCAAGTCCGAATTCTCTATGTCGGACTTAGGAGATCTTCACCAATTTCTAGGGATAAATCTCACTCGCTCGGCCGACGGCCTCTTCCTGTCTCAGCAGCAATACATCCTAGAGATCCTGGATCGTGCACACATGCTCAACTGCAACACCATTGCCACACCCATCGACACCACAGCTAAGTTGTCTGCCGCCGATGGCCCTCCTGTCTCGGACCCCACACTCTATCGCAGTATTGCTGGGGCCCTACAGTATGTCACTTTGACTCGGCCAGATGTGTCCTACGCGGTTCAACAAGTTTGCTTGTCTGTGCATGATCCTCGCTCCTCTCACATGAACCTCGTCAAATGTATCTTACGTTATCTCAAGGGCACATCACACTTTGGGCTGCGGTTCTTCAAATCCGCCTCACATGACTTGGTTGTCTATTCCGATGCCGATTGGTCCGGCTGCCCCGATACACGCAAGTCCACTTTTGGCTTCTGTGTTTTTCTTGGCTCCAACATTGTCTCTTGGTCATCCATGCGCCAGCCCACCGTTTTACGATCTAGTGCCAAGGCCGAATATCATGCGGTGGCTAACTATGTTGCTGAGTCTTGCTGGTTGCGCCAGCTTCTCCATGACTTGCATCAACCCCCCTCTCGTGCCACCATAGTCTATTGCGACAACATCAGTGCCACATATTTGTCTACCAATCCAATTCAGCACCAGCAGACCAAGCATGTGGAAATTGATTTGCACTTTGTACGCGATCGCGTGGCCCTTGGCGAGGCACGAGTTCTCCATGTCCCGTCAAGCTCCCAGTTTGCAGATGTATTCACCAAAGGACTTCCAACGGCGGTGTTCCAAGATTTTCGGTTCAGCTTAAACATCCTTCCA
>NC_041389.1:293566424-293612276 GCF_002162155.2 Triticum dicoccoides
GGGTGTTGCATGTTGTATACATGCTGTACATTGTATCTCTGGTGTATGACGTGGTCATGATGTAACTCTCTCCCCTAGTTTCTAGGATCTGGATAAGGCCATGCACGCCTAGGACGTGCCTACCTTCCTGGAGCCGTTGAGGGCTCCCTCCTATATGTAATCTCTCTGTGAGCTAATGCAATACACACTGAATTCATCCCATAACTATCTGCAGCTTCTGCAATGTCTGAATACACAGACAAGTCAACTTGGGGGGTCATCAGGTAATTTGGTCTCCTGCTCCACACCATCCATCA
Organism: Triticum dicoccoides; assembly: GCF_002162155.2. Taxonomy (NCBI): domain Eukaryota; kingdom Viridiplantae; phylum Streptophyta; class Magnoliopsida; order Poales; family Poaceae; genus Triticum; species Triticum dicoccoides. Next base: position 293,566,721 of record NC_041389.1, read on the forward strand.
AGGATGGACCTGTGTACTGAAGAGGCTGAGTCATATTAGTAATAGTTGAACGCAGACCCAACTGTTTCGGCACCCAGATACACTGAAAAGAAGTAAGTTTACTGTGTCTTTGAGCATTGACCGTACTAACTCTTTTTTCCTTGAATTTCTTATTCCAACTAAGGGAGATCGAGCCAGGCGTCCCACACCAACGACCTAGATGTCCAAGCGAACCACATGAAACACAAGACCACCGTGCTGGACATGATTTTTTCACATGATCACGCGAGTTACATATCCCACAAGCGTGTTTTTTAAATATTTTCTTGCGAGCGCAGACACAAGCTCTGTCAAAAAGTTTACATTGCGAACAAAATCTTGCCGTGCACGTAGCTGCCGTGTGGCCAACAGCAAAACAGTGAAAGCATCGTTTCAGTCGTTTAAGGATATACGATGGAATTGAAGAAATATCCAGAGTAACCAAATTTGTTGATCCGAATAACCAGCTTGCCATAAGTCCAGGATCTCATATAAAGTTTCAGAAGGAATAATATCCCAGAAAGCAAATTTGCAATGTGAGCCCATAAATTTCGGAACATTACCAATCAGGTGATCTGAGCAATCCGTTGGGTCAAAACAACCAAATTTACCTGGCTCACTTGATCCGCTAAAGCTAGTTGACACAACTGCTCGCCGGAATCAAAGTCGGCCACCGGAAAAGATGATGAAACTGGTGGTTCATTATCAGTGGGCCTTGTGATCATTGTGGGAATAACAAACTGTGAAAGCACGAGGTAGATTGGATCGCACATCCAAACAGATGGCGCTGATTGCTATTTATATGCAGGTTACATCACCAATCGTTTACAACAGAAAGATATGATCAGTTTTAGAGATATGTGTGTATGGTACAAGTTAGCTAACAACCTGCTAGATACTAACTAACTTACAGCTATCAAGCTTATCCGCTAACACTTCCCCTCAATCTCAGCTCCCGAGAGATTGAGATTGTGTCGCAGAAGTCGGAGCTGTGCTGCGCCAATCGGTTTGGTCAGGCCATCAGCAAGCTGATCTTGGGACGACACGAATCGTATGTCCAATGCCTTGCGAGCTACTCGCTCCCGAACAAAGTGGAAATCAACCTCGATATGTTTGGTGCGTGCATGGAATACCGGGTTGGCAGACAAGTACGTCGCTCCTATGTTGTCACACCACAACACTGGCGGTCTCCATTGCCGTATGCCGAGCTCGCCGAGTAGAGTTTGAAGCCAAATCAGCTCTGCTGTTGGATTTGCCAGCGTCTTGTATTCGGCCTCTGTACTTGACCGAGATACCGTAGCCTGTTTTCTCGCGCTCCAAGAAACCAGATTAGAGCCGAAAAATAATACGAAGCCACTGGTAGAGTGCCTGTCATCGGTCGATCCAGCCCAGTCAGCGTCTCAAAACACACTGAGCAAAGTGGATGTAGACTTGCTGATTTTCAGTCCTATGCCTGATGTGTGTCTCAGGTATCGCAGGATGCATTTTGCTGCCGTCCAGTGTGCTTCTGCCGGCGAGTGGAGATATTGGCATACTTTGTTCACGGCGTAACTAATGTCCGGACGTGTCAAAGTCAGATATTGCAGTGCCCCTACAATACTCCGATATCTCGTGGCTGCTTCCGGTGACAGAAGTTGTCCTCCTTCACGAGACAAAGTTTCAGAGGTGGACATTGGTGAAGTAACTGGCTTGCAATCTGTCATACCTACTTTTCTCAAAAGATCAGCTGTATATTTGGCCTGTTTCAGAAGTATAGACTCCCCCTGGCGCTGCACCTCAATTCCCAGAAAATAGTGGAGGTCGCCTAGGTCCTTTAGGGCGAAAGCTTCATGCAGACAACGGACAAGTGATGTGAGCGCTTTCGGCGACGAACCGGTAATGATGATATCATCGACGTAGATCAGCATGTACATACATACGCCCCCTTGATAATAGATAAACAGGGAGCAAGAGAGGGATGGAAACCAAGCTCCTGAAGCTTTGCACTCAGCCGAGAGAACCAGGCCCGGGGGGATCGTTAGTGATTTGTCCAATTTGCACACATGGTGCGGAAGCTGTGGATCAACATATCCTGGTGGTTGTTTCATGTATACATCTTCTTCGAGAATGCCATGGAGGAACGCATTCTGCACGTCCAATTGGCGAAGCACCCAACCACGTGAAACTGCAAGAGAAATAACCAGGCGAATAGTGGTGTGCTTAATTACTGGACTGAATGTCTCTGTATAGTCGATGCTGTGGCGTTTCTTGAACCCTTTGGCGAAGAGACGAGCCTTATGACGATCAATGGAGCCATCGGCATGATACTTGAGTTTGAAAACCCATTTGCAGTCGATGAGGTTGCAACGAGGAGGCCGAGGAACAAGGTGCCAGGTCTGGTTCTTGAGCAACGCCTGGTATTCCACGTCCATGGCGTACCGCCAATGAGGGTCCGCAAGAGCATCAAGATGATTGGCGGGTTCAACCATGTCCAGCGAAACTTGCCGCCGTCGTCGTTGTGGACCATATGGTATAGTGCCGTCGGTGCGCACCTTCTCAGGACGAGTGTCGTCGCAAAGGCGAGTGGCATACCATCGAGACGCATCGGCTGGAGCGGGTTCGCGCACTTCAAGCTGCGAAAATGGCTGCTGAAGGAGCTCGAAGGAATCGGAGTCGGACCCCGGTGGTGGAGAGTCAGCCGGCTTAGCACAGGCCTGCTGAGCGAGCGAGACTAATCCAGGCGTAGTCGTCCGGACGGGGGAAGCCAAAACCGAGTCAGTTGGGCGAGATGACACCCTGGCTGGTTCCTGCATGACGGGATCACATCGGCTGCATGGCACTGTTGATGTAGGCACCTGCAGAGGAGAAAGAGAAACCAAGCAAGGATCCTCATGTGTTACATTGTCAGCGACCTGGGCCTCGCTGGGCCTCAACCAGGACCCAGCCTAGAAGGAAGACATGGACTACATATACAAGGGAGGCAGCTACACGCGAGTGGGCTTGGATCGGAACGGCGGCTTCGGTCGAGGCTTGGCATAGGCTAGGATAGACACTGTTCATCATCTTGTTCCTCTAGTCTCCTTCTTCCTTTCCTCCTCAGTAATTAATTCGAGAGTTGTAACCGAATCCATGGTTGATTGAGTGAATTGGTACTGAGATCCTAACATTTGGTATCAGAGTCATAGATACTAGCCCCAAATCCACATCAAAATTTTCCTTCCTCGTTCCCGATTGTCCCCAGACGCGCTTCTGCAACGGCGGCGTCGGCGTCACCAGCGACGACTGTGTCTACGCGCAGCACCACCTCCACCAACAGTTGGGCTGCGGCCTCCGTGCGTGCGGCGGCGGCCACGGACATCTCTTTGCCGACCATGACCTCCGCCTATCATGTATCAGCGATGAGGTTAGCCGCGTCTCAGTGTGCTCCGTGCAGCACCTTCCCCACCACCAGTTCGAGCGCAGCCTCCGCGCGCCCGACGACACTCCCTGCAATGCATGCCGACCTCAACCTCAAGCGCAACACCACCGAGGATGACTTCGCTCTGTCGGCGCCCACCACGTGCTCGACAGAATTCCAGAGAGGCTATACAGGCATGGTTTTGTGCATGCCGACCAAGGTGTTGTCTACCACCGTTTCAGGTGTGTGCGAGGTGCACAAGGGCGCTGACGGCTTAACCTCCACGGCAATCTCCCTGAGCTTCGCCAATGAATTCCATGAGGTGACTAATGCGCATGTTTCTGAAGCTGCTCCAACCACCGACCCACCCTCACACCACCTGTTTGACCAAATTACAAATCGGCAGGATCCTGATGAAGATCGTGTTCTCAGCATCACCATTTCCCTGGCGCATCACCCTATCACTGAAGACATCCTGCAGGACATTTTCAAGCCATATGGAGTGGAACAGATCATAGTCTACCCAAGGGCCACAACCCTCCGGGGATCAGTTTATGTGCTAGCCGAGGTCAAGTTCAAATCAGGGCTTGCTCCATCGAGGGCTCGTAGTGGTTGGCATCGCTAGTACATGTACCAGGGGTCTTGTTTCCTCCGTGTCAACCAGGCTTTACCTGATTTTTCCCATGTGATCAAGGAGAAGAAACGGTTGCAGCTGGAAGCTTGTCTTGCCCAGTTCAAGGCTGATTTGGAAGGGAGCTCCACTGATCTGTTGGCAGCCATGAATGAGACAGAATCAACAGCCTCAATGAAGCTCGTGCCCACTTTGGAGCATCCTTGCAAAATGAGCGTAGTGTCAGCCCTGACAACTACCTCGGCAACGACGGTTTCACCTTCGTCCACACCGACCTTAGCAGTGGCCACGACCGTCTCCGCTGTGTGTGCAGTGAATCATGATGACAATGTGCCAACTTCTAGGTTGTCCATCAGTCATTCAGCAATGGCTTCCATGTCGAGGGATATCGCCACTCCTTGCGGGTCTTCGATGTGCCTTATTGCCACCAATATTATGCTAGCAACGACGCCCAGTCCAGAGCTCACAGTGCAAGCTGGGTTGTCACCATTAACCTGCCCTTCCAGCTCGACTCGTGAGGACGCCATTAACACTAATGACACCTACACTAGAAAGGTGTTCATGGAAACTGTTGGCACGTTCCTGACCACTCCAGCAGCATCAGAAAGCTCAATCTCCCGGTCACTGCATTGGTTTGAAGATCAAGGATTTCACACACCCATTCCTACAAAGTGTTTGACCATCGGTACCTACTCGCTCCTGCTCTTACTTCCTTCTGTTGCATTGGACAAAATTGATACAGAAATGACTAAGCAACATGACATTTATGAGGATAGTGGAAATTGTATTCAAAAGGTGGACAAGTCCTTCGTTCAACATGTCACAGTTTGTGAGTTTTCTTCATCCCAGGTTCTCCATCTCCTTCACTGGGAATTTCCTAAAGTTACTACTGCATTAGTTTGCTTGCCGATATTGCCTTGGGATGGAAAGTGTATGTGGCTGCCACCCGACCAGTTGTATGGGCAGAATAACAAGTGCAATTTATTAGGTATGAGTGTTTGTTTCTTGTTTACCGGCAATAACCGATATATGATCCATTTTCTGCATATTTTGCTGCCCAACACCAGTTCAACCAATTGCTCAGTAAACAGAGATATTATACTGCATTATTTTGGAACATGGCTTGAGAAGCAGTACCATAGGCTCACCTGGCAAAACAGTAGGTGCAAAAGGATCGTGTGTGCAGAGGCTACACAATATGGTTTGGACTCTTTTCCCTGGTACATTGCATGGTTGCTTGTGGATTCCCCTCGTGCTCCTATAGAATTTAGAGGAAGATTGGTTTCCATGGACATATCTATCATCCTCGCTATCTGTCCCAGGCAACTTCTAGTTCTGAATACAAGCATTTCCTTGTCAACTTGTTATGGGGATTTTCAGTTCAAGCAATTGTAGCTGAAGTACATTTGCACAAGAGATCAATGGAAGATTGCTTGGTCCTCTTAGGGTTCTAATAATTTTCAGTGGCATATTCTACAAGGATGTGAAATGGAAATTGCTTGGCTGTTCATCAAGGTATTTTCAGTTGTTGCACCTTGGCTGGAGTCAAATGGTGAGATGATTTGCGATATGTACAAATTCTTGCACTGCTCTGCTTTATTATCGCAATCCTTGCTCAAGAAAGACGATCCAAGTGAATATTTTTCAATTTTTCACATTTCTGAAACTTCTATGCGTAAATTGGCGAGGCATATTGTCGGTGTCAAAACCGGCGGATCTCGGGTAGGGGCTCCCGAACTGTGCGTCTAGGCGGATGGTAATAGGAGAAAAGGGACACGATGTTTTTACCCAGGTTCGGGCCCACTCAATGGAGGTAAAACCCTACTCCTGCTTGATTGATATTGATGATATGGGTAGTACAAGAGTGGATCTACCACGAGATCAAGGAGGCTAAACCCTAGAAGCTAGCCTATGGTATGATTGTTGTTGTCGTTGTCGTCCTACGGACTAAAACCCTCCGGTTTATATAGACACCGGAGAGGGCTAGGGTTACACAGAGTCGGTTACAATGGTAGGAGATCTACATATCCGTATCGCCAAGCTTGCCTTCCATGCCAAGGAAAGTCCCATCCGGACACGGGACGAAGTCTTCAATCTTGTATCTTCATAGTGTGGGAGTCCGGCCGATGATGATGATAGTTCGGCTATCCGGACACCCCTAGTCCTGGACTCCCTCAGTAGCCCCCGAACCAGGCTTCAATGACGACGAGTCCGGCGCGTATATTGTCTTCGGCGTTGCAAGGTGGGTTCTCCTCCAAATTCCATGTGCTTGCCGAATAGTGTCCGGCTTCCTTATAAATGTTGCGCTCCTTGGCTTCCACGCCCAATAATGGCCCTCTTCCACATGTCGTATGAATGTGAAAGGCCAGGGTATTTTTACGTTTTACCCCCAAGCTGCGCGAATAAGCTGCCTATAAGAGGAGCAAGAATATAGATCCAAATCACACCATCCTCCTTCCGTGAGTACTCATCGGAGCGCTTCTGACAAAAATCCACTCCATCATGGACCGTCGACGCGGCTCCTCCTCTCGCGCTCCCAGCCCTCAGCCAGGAGATTGGAGGAGATGTTCCGTGCCGCACAGCGAGCTGGTGACGCTCCAAGCGGACGGATATCTTCCTCCGGCCTTCATGGTCCCGGTTCGAGACGGGCTGGCCACCTACAAAGGTGGAAAGCAACGGAGAACACCCCCAGTACCTCCAAAGGAGAGCGGGTGTGCTTCGTCCCTTATCTAATAAGGGGGCTCGGATTTCCTATACATCCGTTTCTCCAGGGGCTTCTGGAGTTCTACGGACTCCAGCTTCACCATCTTACACCTGCCTCCATTTTGCACATTGCGGGTTTCGTAGCTCTTTGCGAGCTGTTCTTGGGCATCGAGCCCCATTTTGTGCTGTGGAAGAGATTGTTTTGCCCCGTACCTCGTTCTCACGAGGGGTCGATATATCAAGTGGGCGGAGCCGAAATATGGCGCATCGCCGGGACCGGATATCTATCCGGAACCCCGAAGAAGGCGTTCGAAGACTTGCCTTCGGAATGGTTTTATGTGGAATACGCTCCACTGCCGGACCCAGTTCGGATCGGCCTCCCGGAGTTCAGCAACGCTCCTCTGAAGAAACGCCTGAGTTGGCGCCCGCGGAGCCCTCAACGAGAAGATAATAGGAGCGCCCATTATCTGATGGGCCGGATAAGGTTGCTGGCTCATTCTGGATTGACCATGATTGGAGTCATGGCCACGTGCATTATGCGAGGGGTGCAACCGCTCCAATATAGGGGCCACCCCATGTGGGATTTCAACGGGGAGAATGACGCCACCCGTCATGGCCGCAAGGGGCCGGGATCGGCCGCCGATCTGGAAGATCCTGTCCGGCTTGTACAAGGGGGAGAAGGAGGACTTCCTCCAAACGAGTCCATTAAATGGATTCTCCATGAATAACCCTCGGAGCTGGGTAGGCGGATGTTTATCTATCCGATCCGTACTTTCGAAGTTAAGTGTCTTACTTTATGATTTCGACGCAGGAATTGCGCCGGGATGTGGAGGGCATACACAGTCCGACTCCACAACCCGAGGATCCGGAAAGATCCCTTGATCTGGCCTCCGGAGAGGATCCGGACATAAAGGTGGAGCTGATTGACGGGGTGTTCCACCAACTCAGCATGGACAATGCTCTAGTCGCCATTACGGCTGACTACCCTGGTTTATCTCCGGCTTCCCTGGTAACTACGACCGGAGTCCTGACACCATTACTTCGTCCGTGCTTATTTCTGACCACCGTATACTAACGGTATCTCGCAGGAGGTGCCTTTAAGGCGGGAAGCCGATCCTGCGGCGGCTGACCAACAAGGGTCAGTTCGGCCCAGTAGGCGGAAGAGGGGTGCGGTGCGAATCGAAACGTCGCCGCAACGGTACGGCACGCCATCGTTTTTAAGGGAAAGATTCCTGGGAGGTATATTAATGCTTATGACCTTTCCAGGAGAAAGAGCGCTCGCCGGACTGTGTCCGGAGAGGTTGCCAACCAAGCCTCCGCCAGCCAGGTTCCAACACCTGGTCCGGTGGGGGAGGCGAGCGCAAGGCGTGAGCCGGATGCTCCTCCAACGGAGGATGCCGACAGGCTGTCCGCCACCAAGTCTGAGGTGGAGAGCGCCATGAATCACAGGCGCCGCCGGACAGTTCTTCGAGACGCGTGTTTCTCCCCGGAGGCGTTAAATGCCTTTAATGCGGGAGACGCGCATCTCTGTGCCGCTCAAGATGATTTAACCAGAGCCACGGAGCAGTATGTGAAAGACACACGAGTAAGGAATTTTAATAGTTATATATGCCAGTAGCCCCCGAGACTTAAAGTAGTTGGAACAACTGATTTAAGGATCATTTGATATGCAGGACCTTACAGAGAAGAATACCCAACTGTCCCGGGAGCTTCAAGAGTAAAAGGCCCAACTTGAGGCCGCACTAGCCGCCGCAGGAGGAGCCACAGAGACCCCTTCTGGTAACACATATTTCAAAAAAGGTTTATGAAGTGCGGAGTGCGTATAAGTCTGACAATAATATTGCAGAGGGCGCCGGACTAGATCCGGACAAGCAACATCTGTTGTGCCAGCTGAAGGCCGGCGAGAAGGTGCTTATGAGGGTGCAGCAGGAGAGGAACAAACTCCAAGATGCCAACACTCAGCTGGGTGAAGAACTGAAAGATGTTCGGGTCCAGCTATCTGACTCCGTAAAGGAGAATCGGCGGCTTTGTCGCGGCATCTACAGTAAGTGCTTAAGCAAACTCTTTTGAAAAGAAGAGTTCGGTGAGGAACTCGATTGATAGAAATGTGTCTGTAGGTAAGCTCACAGGTCGCCCTGCGGAGGAAATGCCCGGTTCAACGGGTGACCAACTTCCCGAGCTGCTGCAACTGCACGAACGTGTTCGGCAGGCGATGAGTGGCGTTGCCCAGGCCTTATGGCCGTCCGTCTCCCTACCCGAGGGTCTTGGAGGGCTTGTGGAGAAGCTTCAGGGAGCACGACAGCGCTTCCGTCTGTGGAAGATATCGGCCTGCTGTCAAGGCGCCAGGGAGGCCTGGGCCATGGTGAAGACGCGGTACACGAAGGCGGATCCGAACCACATGGCTGAGGTCGGACTTGTGGGGCCCGATGGGAAGGAGATCCCTGTGAGCTTAATGTACGGCCAAGTAGAGTTGGCCGCTAAGTATTCCCAACGGGACTGTAAATTAGACAGCCTGTTAGACGGGATTGAAGAGGAGTACAATCAGTCAATTTGTCGATTTATTTTAAAATGACATGTAAAATGCCTTCTAGCCGGATTGTAGATCATTTGTCTTTGCAGACCTTTTCGCTTCAACCTCGGGACCCTAGAGTACGGAGTGTGTCCGAATACCCTCTCGGTTATGAAAAAACCGGGCATGCATGGAGACCAGGCGTAGGGGTCATTAGTGCTTTATCAGAAAAGTGCCCAACTAGTTATGTTATATTACATGGTTAGTAAGAAACATCTTCCAGGGAGAATAGTTCCGTTAGGGGTTCCTTTCCCTGGGAGGCATGCCCTAAAGTGCATGTCCGGACTGCGAAAAGGGCAGAAAAGCATCTGGGGGCAGATAAATAAATAAATAAGAAATCATCTTTCAAGTCACCGACCGAATATTCCCTTAAGAACGCTAGCTTTCGGCTTCACCCAGTCTGAGGTACACATCCGGCTGACCCGGCAGTAACAATCACAGAGGTGCTCCCTTTACCTCCTAGCCGAACAATCGGGAACGTAGGGGTAAGCACAGGAGCCAGGCAACCCAGCTTGGCCAAAACTTAAGTCATATCAATGCATATAATGGTGAGTAAAAGGTACATGCGGAAGTGTGACGCATGTGTTGGGCATGAAGCCCGTATAAATAAGCTTCTGTTAAAGAAGCCCCCAGGTATAATGAGTGCAAGCAGCACGTCAAGTGTGTGCGAACGACGCGTAGGTCAGCCCACAAAGGCTTTACGAAAAAGGAGGGGGGGAGGAAGAGAAAAAACAAAATACAGCAAACATTTAAAATGTGGACAAAGGAAGGAGACGAACTCTGAATCCGGCGCTAGGCGTAGAATCTTCGGAGGCGGGCTGCGTTCCATGGGTTCGGCTTGAGTCGATTGTTCGATGCTTGCCGTATACGGTATGCTCCGCCGGTCAGGACTTGGTCGATGATGAAGGGACCTTCCCACTTGGGCTTGAGTTTGTCCTTTTTCTTGTCCGGCAGGCGTAGAACTAGTTCGCCAACATTGTAAGTTTTGGCCCATACTTCTCTGCTTTGATATCTTCGAGCCTGCTGCTGATAGAATGCGGAACGAGCCTTTGCCACGTCGCGCTCCTCCTCCAATGCGTCCAAACTATCCTGCCGATCCAACTCGGCTTCTCTTTCTTCGTACATGCGCACTCGAGGTGAGTCATGAATTATATCACAGGGCAAAACTGCCTCTGCGCCATATACCATAAAGAATGGCGTGAATCCGGTAGTACGATTTGGCGTGGTCCACAGCCCCCAGAGTACGGAGTCGAGCTCCTCTACCCAGTGCGTGTTAGATTCCGTGAGGGACCGCACTAACCTGGGTTTGATGCCGCTCATGATTAGACCATTTGCTCGTTCGACTTGACCGTTAGTTTGAGGGTGATAGACTGAAGCGTAGTCGAGCTTGATGCCCATGTTTTTGCACCAGAGTTTAACCTCGTCGGCCGTGAAGTTCGTGCCGTTATCAGTGATGATGCTGTGGGGGATGCCATAACGGTGTACTACCCCAGATATGAAGTCTATCATAGGTCCGGATTCGGCCGTCTTAACTGGCGTGGCTTCTATCCATTTGGTGAATTTATCCACCATGACCAACAAGTATTTTTGCTTGTGGGTTCCCCCTTTAAGGGGTCCAACCATGTCAAGCCCCCAGACCGCTAACGGCCAGGTAATGGGTATAGTTTTGAGGGCGGTGGGTGGCATGTGGCTTTGATTAGCAAAGAGCTGGCAACCGACGCATCGTTGGACTAAGTCCTGAGCATCTGCCCGGGCAGTCGGCCAATAAAATCCTGTACGGAAGGCTTTGCCCACAAGGGCCCGGGCTGCGGCGTGGTGCCCGCCGAGTCCGGCGTGAATTTCAGCCAGAAGATTTCTCCCTTCCTCTTCGGAGATGAACCTTTGAAGGACCCCGGTTGTGCTTTTCTTATAAAGTTCTCCCTCATGGACCTTGTAGGCTTTAGATCGCCGAACTATGCAGCGGGCCTCATTTTGGTCTTCGGGAAGTTCCTGCCTAATTAAGTAGGCTAGCAATGGTTCTATCCACGGGGCAATTACTGCCATTATCTCGTGGGCTGAAGGTGTTATTTCATTGGCTGAGCCACCGATTATGTCAGATTGTTCTGTGTTGGGTGGTGCGGTTGGTTCCGGGTTGTTATTTCCGGAATCCTCTTCCCATAATACGGATGGCTTAAAGAGCCGCTCCAGGAAGATGTTTGGAGGGACGGCATCGCATTTTGCGCCGATGCGTGCCAACACGTCGGCTGCCTGGTTGTTATCCCGGGCTACATGGTGGAATTCGAGTCCTTCGAACCAAGCTGACATTTTTAAGACGGCGTTACAATAGGCTGCCATTTTCGGATCCTTGGCGTCAAAGTCTCCATTTACTTGGGATATTGCGAGGTTTGAATCCCCGCGCACCTCTAGGCGTTGGATACCCATGGAGATTGCCATCCGGAGACCATGTAGAAGGGCCTCATATTCGGCTGCATTGTTGGAGTCCGTGTACATTATCTGAAGTACGTATTGGATTGTGTCTCCGGTTGGGGACGTCAATACGACGCCAGCCCCCAAGCCGGCCAACATTTTGGAGCCGTCGAAATGCATGATCCAATTGGAGTATGCACCGTACTCTTTAGGGAGTTCGGCTTCGGTCCATTCAGCGATGAAGTCAGCCAAGACTAGCGACTTTATAGCTCGCCGTGGTTTGTAGGTTATGTCGAATGGTAAGAGCTCGATGGCCCATTTTGCAATCCTGCCCATCGCGTCGCGGTTGTTTATAATGTCGTTGAGGGGTACTTCGGAGGCCACTGTTATCGAACACTCTTGAAAGTAGTGTCACAGCTTCCGGGATGCCATGAACAGCGCATACGCTATCTTTTGATAATGCGGGTACCGGGACTTGCATGGAGTTAAGACAGTGGATACGTAGTACACTGGTTTTTGAAGAGGGGATTTGTGCCCTTCTGTTTCTCGTTCGACGATGAGCACCGCGCTTACAACTTGATGTGTTGCCGCGATATATAACAACATTGGTTCGCCCAAGTTGGGCGCGGCCAGGACCGGATTTGTTGCCAATATGGCCTTTATTTCTTCGAGTCCGGCCATGGCAGCATCCGTCCATTCGAAGTGTTCGGTGCGCCTGAGGAGGCGATAGAGGGGCAATGCCTTTTCTCCCAAACGGGAGATGAAGCGGCTTAGAGCCGCCATGCATCCAGTCAATTTTTGTATTTGTTTGAGGTCTTTTAGGATATCCAACTGTGACAGAGCTCGGATCTTGGCTGGGTTTGCTTCAATTCCTCTACCGGATACAATGAAGCCCGGGACCTTTCCGGCTGGTATGCGGAAAACGCATTTTTCCGGGTTGAGCTTAATGTCATATGCTTGGAGGTTGTCGAATGTGAGCCTCAAATCGTCTACTAGAGTTTCGACGTGTTTGGTCTTGACGACCACGTCGTCTACGTATGCCTCCACTGTTTTGCCAATCTGGGTAGCCAGACATGTCTGAATCATGCGCTGATATGTTGCGCCGGCGTTTTTGAGTCCGAAGGGCATTGTGTTGAAGCAGAATGGTCCGTATGGAGTAATGAATGCCGTTGCAGCTTGATCTATCTCCGCCATCTTGATTTGGTGGTAGCCGGAGTATGCGTCGAGGAAGCACAATGAATCGTGCCCTGCGGTAGCATCGATGATTTGATCGATGCGGGGAAGGGGGAAAGGATCCTTTGGACAAGCCTTGTTAAGGTCTTTAAAATCGACACACAGGCGCCAGGATTTGTCCTTTTTTGGTACCATTACCAGGTTTGCAAGCCAGTCCGGATGTTTGATGTCTTTGATGAATCCGGCTTCTAATAGTTTGGCTAGCTCCTCTCCCATTGCCTGTCTTTTGGGTTCAGAAAATTGCCGAAGAGCCTGTTTGACTGGCTTGAATCCTTTTAGGATATTTAGGCTGTGTTCTGCCAATCTGCGTGGGATTCCTGGCATATCTGAAGGGTGCCAGGCAAAGATGTCCCGATTTTCCCGAAGGAATTCTCGTAGTGCGGCGTCTACATCAGGGTTTAATTGTGCCCCAATGGAGGCCGTCTTTGTGGGGTCCGTTGGATGGACCTGGAATTTGACTATTTCGTCCGCTGGTTTAAAAGAGGTGGACTTGGATCTCTTATCGAGTATCACATCGTCTATGTTCATTGTGGAGCGCAGCGCAGTGAGTTCCTCTGCCGCTAGGGCTTCGGACAGTGCCTCTAGGGCTAGTGCGGCTGTCTTGTTTTCGGCGCGGAGTGTTATGTCCGGATCACTGACAAGAGTGATGATTCCATCGGGACCGGGCATTTTAAGCTTCATGTACCCGTAATGAGGTATGGCTTGGAAAATTGTGAATGCCTCTCTCCCTAATAAAGCGTGATATCCGCTGCTGAACGGGGCCACTTGGAACGTGACCTCCTCGGACCTGTAATTGTCCGGCGAGCCGAACACCACATCAAGTGTAATTTTTCCTGTGCAGCGTGCTTCCCGACTAGGGATTATTCCTCTAAAGGTTGTGCTGCTTCGCTCAATGCGGCTCCAGTCTATTTCCATTTTTCGAAGGGTTTCCTCGTAGATGAGGTTTAATCCGCTGCCGCCATCCATGAGTACCTTGGTAAGACGAAAGCCGTCCACTATTGGACTAAGGACCAATGCGGGTGGTGCTCAGGCTGTTCGGAATTTAGGTTCGTCGCTGGCGTTGAAGGTGATAGCCGTGTCGCTCCATGGATTTGTTGTTGCTACTTGGTAGACTTCGGTGAGGCTGCGGATTGTTCGTTTTCGCATATTATTTGATGCGAAAGTCTCGAAGACTGTTAATACCGTACTGGTACTGTTGGGGTGGTTCTCCGGGGCTAGAAGCTCTTCGCCACTTTTGGCCACCTGCTGCAGTATCCAACATGCCCGAAGGCTATGTGTTGGAGTGGCGCCCTCTGTACTATGAATTTTACAGGGTCCGCTGAGCCATCCCTCCAGTATGGTTCCGTGCCCTTTATGGAGTTTTTGCTTTTTGGTTTTTGTCCCGGGTGCCTGAGCATGATGCACCCTTTTGTTTCAGACTAGGGTTGTGTTCGGAGCCGGATTGTCCCAAAACTTAGTTTCGGTTTTCCAAGCACTCTCCACGCACAGTACTTTCGTACTATGGACGCCAGGTCGGCGAAGTGTGTAATTTCGCGACGACTTACGGCGTTGAAGATTCCCTTGTCCGTGCAATTGTTGCAGAAAATTGAGATTGCGTTTTCCTCACGGCAGTCCTTTATCCTGTCCATAACCAGGAGGAATCTGGCCCAGTAATGATGTACTATTTCGGCGGGCTCTTGCCGGATTTGAGATAGATCGCTTATGTTTGGGTGGGCGGGTGGAATTAAGTCCGGAACCCTGCCCAACTTGAGGCTCAAGGGCCGAAAAGTTTCCGAATTTGGAAGCTTGGATTGCTGGATGTCGTCCAACGAATCTGGTCGGTTGCCTGACTTTAGGTTCAGTACTTGATTGACATCCATCCCTCCGCGGGAATCCGGCATGGAGGGATCAGGAGTCTGGACATAAATGGTTTTTAATATAGAAGAAGAATCGCCGCGTTGTTCCTCTACCACAGCAACGTGGTGGGTAACCTAGGGAGAGTTAATCTCTCTCAGATCGGTTTTAAGCCCGATCTGATTGTAGTCTGTAGCGACTCCCAGGGCGGAGATGCGATCCAAGAGCTCATTTACGAAAGAGAGCTCCATCGGATCTAGCTGCTCGGTGAATTCCGAGTTGACGTGAAGATCGCTTTTGATGACCCGAGAGGTCATCGTCGAAGCGGCGGCCGACCAGGCGGTCATAAGAAAACCACCTAGCCGGATAGTTTGGCCGGCGGCCAAAGCTCCTTTGGCAATGGTACCGTCTTTAAAGACGGGAAGAGGCATCCTTCCTGATCGTGACGGCACAGAGGAACTCTCAATGAAACCACCAATGTCGGTGTCAAAACCGGCAGATCTCGGGTAGGGGGTCCCGAACTGTGCGTCTAGGCGGATGGTAACAGGAGACAAGGGACATGATGTTTTTACCCAGGTTCGGGCCCTCTCAATGGAGGTAAAACCCTACTCCTGCTTGATTGATATTGATGATATGGGTAGTACAAGAGTGGATCTACCACGAGATCAAGGAGGCTAAACCCTAGAAGCTAGCCTATGGTATGATTGTTGTTGTCGTTGTTGTCCTACAGACTAAAACCCTCCGGTTTATATATACACCGGAGAGGGCTAGGGTTACACAGAGTCGGTTACAATGGTAGGAGATCTACATATCCATATCGCCAAGCTTGCCTTCCACGCCAAGGAAAGTCCCATCCGGACACGGGACGAAGTCTTCAATCTTGTATCTTCATAGTCTGGGAGTCCGGCCGATGATGATGATAGTTCGGCTATGCGGACACCCCCTAGTCCGGGACTCCCTCACATATTCTTGGATAGGGGACATGTTATGTCAGGGTTCAACTGAAGCTAACATGTTTCAGCACCGATTGTGTTTTTCCTTGTGGACATGACCAGTCCAATGAGTCAATGGTCATGATGAGGAGGCAGTCTATGGGTGTTTGTAAGAGGAAAATTATGAAGACAAATTATTCTCAAGACAATTTATGGGAGTGGCAGCCTGTTCGTTGGTCGTCATTCTTCTTAATCCCATCTGTAATGCAGCTGATCAGTGTGCTGGACTATCACAATCATGAGCAGGTGAAACACGTTGGGGACTACTATACTTTTCAGGTTTTGCAACCACCTTGGCCACCACCGATGCGAGCAGGTCTGAACAACCGTGAGACACAGAGTACTTACAGTTTGAAATGCAGCCTTATTGCAGTTATGGATGATTTGTTCTTGGCTGTAAGGGTGCATTCTAATTGTTTTGAGCTCATGATTGATGGTTTCTTGAAAGCTTGGTATCTCTCATGCCTCAGTGGTCATATTATTCAGGGAGCTTATGATCTTATGCAATGGAAGATTTCATGGTTAATTTCAGTGATCTGCCACTTGGTGATTGAGATAGGAGGATCTCTTCATGTCTCCAGGGTCAAGCTGGTGCCCTGTTCTGTACAAGCTCCTTGGGATCCTGGTGGTTCGGCATATAGTCGGCTTGAGGGCAAGCCTAATTTTATGGAGGGGGATTGTCAGCGACCTGGACCTCGCTGGGCCTCAACCAGGACCCATCCCAGAAGTAAGACATGGACTACATATACAAGGGAGGCGGCTACACGCGAGTGGGCTTGGATCGGAACGGCGGCTTCAGCCGAGGCTTGGCATAGGCTAGGATAGACATTGTTCATCATCTTGTTCCTTTGGTCTCCTTCTTCCTTTCCTCCTCTGTAATTCGTGAGTTGTAACCGAATCCATGGTTGATTGAGTGAATTGGCACTATTGATGTAGGCACCTGCACAGGAGAAAGAGAAACCAAACAAGGATCCTCATGCGTTACATTAGATGAAATAGGTACAGTATCACCCATAGGAGAAGGTTCTTCTTCCACTGCAGTGGTTGATATGACAGGATCAAAAGCTTTATGTGGAGCAAGTAGACGGAGCTCGTCATATGACGGGGGTTGTGAGTCTGATTGGGATGTATCAGCATAGGGAAAAGACTACTCATTGAATACCACATCTGCGAGATATACACCTTGCCAGACAAAACATGAAGGCATTTGTAACCCTTGTGTGTGCTACTGTACCCAAGAAAGACGAAATGCTTGGACCTAAACTAGATTTTATGATTGTTGTAGGGGCGAAGGCACGGCCAACAGGCGCAGCCGAAAGTACGAAGGAATGTATAGTTTGGAGCGGTGCCGAATAAGCGTTGCAGGGGGTATTCATATTAATAGTACGGGTAGGAATACGATTGATCAAAAAACATGCGGTATGAAACGTCTCATCCCAAAATCGTAATGGCATGGAAGCTTGGCCGAGCAAGGTGAGGCCAGTTTCGACAACATGACGGTGTTTTCTCTCTGCTGACTCGTTTTGTTGGTGTGTGTGTGTGGGAAGGATAAGTGCTGTTCAATGTCGATGTATTGGAAGAAAGTATTAAGCTTACGGTACTCCCCTCCCCAGTCGGTCTGAATTTGCAAGATTTTCGATTAAGGAGAGATCGACATGAGATTGAAACCGATGAAAGATATTGGAAACATCGGATTTATGCTTAAGACAGAACAACCAAGTGAATTTGCTAAAATCGTCTATGAAACTCACATAGTAGCTAAAACCTCCTGACGAGGTGCACGCAGACCCCCAAACGTCATAGAAAATAAGCTCAAGAGGAAATTAAGTGACCCTAGAAGAACTGGCATAAGAAAGTTGGTGACTCTTCCCTTGCTGACATGCATCACATACATGTGCTTTATTTGACTCACAACTGAACTAAAGATTAAAGTGACCTAAGACATGATCTACTATCCGTGAGGAGGGGTGACCGAGTCGACAGTGCAACCAATCATGACTGGGCTTGGTGACGGCAAAGAACGCCGTTTTATTCCTACTTGGTTGCATGGGACGAACTGGATAGAGACCACCTTCGCTAGGTCCGTGAAGAAGAACCCTCTTCGAAGCTCGATCCTTGACAAGAAAATAAAGTGGATGAATTTCAACGCAAACATTGTTATCAGAGGTGAGTCGATCAGTAGATAAAATATTTTTTGTGGTATGCAGAACATGAAGAACATTATTAAGGACAAGAGGTGCATGCGGTGTAGGAAGAAGGCCTTTTCCAACATGAGTAATAGCCATACCAGTTCCATTTGCTATATGCACTTGGTCCTTGCCGGTGTACTGATCACGCATGTGCAGCTTGTCTAAGTCGCCGGTAATGTGGTCGGTGGCGCCGGAGTCCATGTACCATGTTGGGTCAAGTGCCGGAGAGACGGTCGAGATGTTGTTGGCGAAATGTGCATCCTCCTGCTGGGAGTTGTGGTTGTAGCGATCATAACAGCTCCTTGTAGAGTGGCCGAGCTTGTTGCAGATTTGGCACGGCACCCACGGACAATCGGAGTTGGAGTTCCTCCTGTTGTAGCCGCCTTGGTGACCGTCGGCTGGTTGGCCATTCGAGCCGTTGCCTACAGCAGTGTTACCGCCGCCGCCGCCGTTGCCGCCGCCATTGCGACGGTTGCCTTCCTGCTGGTTGCGGCCATCATTGTTGTGATTGCGGCCGCCGCCGTTGCCACCGCCAAAGGAGCCACCTCCACCGTTGCCACCGCCTCGAGCATCGTTGCCTCATTCCACAAGATTGGCCAACAACTGATAGCCGGTGTTGGCATTTTCCTGACGCGCCTCATAATCCAGCATGTGCTAGTACACTTCATCGAGAGAGATGCCACCATTGGCCAGCAGCAGATTGATCGATGTGACGAGGGCGTCGTACGAGTTATCAAGGCCTGTGAACATGTAATCGATCACATCAGTCTCGGAGACGAGGCTGCCGGCCGCAGCAAGCTGGTCAGCGAGACCCTTGACATGGCCAAAATAATCAGCCATGTTCATGTCCTTTTTCTGGGCGTGCGTGAGCTGCCTCTTAAGCTGCATGATCCTGGAGCGAGACTGCGAGGCATACATGCGCTCGAGTGCCGCCCATATCTGTGCCGAGGTCGTGAAGTTCAGCATGCACGCGATGATGTCGGGCAAGAGTGTGGAGAGGATCCCGGCAAGGAGCAGCTGGTCCTGGCCGTGCCAAACCGTATGAGCTAGGTTGATCACCATCTCCGCCCCTTCAGTGGTGGAGGCGGGAATGAGGCGCGCCGAGGGGGTTGCTTTCGCCGTTGATGAAGCCGAGAAGCTGATGCCCCCGCAGGATGGGGACAATCTGGGCCTTCTAGAGGAGGTGATTTTCCCTTGAGAGTCTCACCGTCACTAGCTGGGCGAGGTTGGGCATGGCGACCTGCCTGGTCATCATCGACCCAACTGGAAGTGAGGAATTGGTGAGACCACCGGTAGCGCCGGAAAGCTGAGAGCTCATGGTTGCCGATGCGGTGTTGGGAGAGGTGGTCATCGCGGTGAGGAGAATCGCAGCGAGAGATGGGTTTCTGGACGTGCGTCGAAGCTAGGCTCTTGTTACCATGTGAAAGCACGAGGTAGATTGGCTCGCACATCCAAACAGATGGCGCTGATTGCTGTTTATATGCAGGTTACATCACCGATCGTTTACAATAGAAAGATACGATCAGTTTTATAGATATGTGCGTATGGTCCAAGTTAGCTAAGAACCTACTAGATACTAACTAACTTACAACTATCAAGCTTATCTGCTAAAATAAGAAAGTTTTCCAAGGGCTTGACATTGCTGCCTCAGTTTCTGTAAAAGCTATCTTAGAGGATTTGGTTATTTGGTCTCATCGGCTTAAGACTGATTCCTTAAAAGGCCACGCCGGCTTGTGGCATGAGTTCCTCTCCTCGAACCATCTGTGAACCTTGTAACATCTGCTGCCTTTTGAAATATATTCAGGTGGGGAGCCTTTCCCCCCGGTGACCATTTAAAAAAAAAGCTTATCCGCTAACACAAACTTACTTAATACCGATGAAGCAGCCACATCTGAACCAGCCTTAGGCTGTAGAAAAATCAACATAGACTTAAAAGCCACTAGACTACGAGAAACAATCTCAAGTAATTGATGATCTGTATGCCAATCAGAAGAAAACAGAGAATTTGCCTACTGATGATGACCATAGAGATTGAAATGAAAAATAAAGTTAGCCAGGTTCTGTCCCTGGGCCGATAAATGAAGTGTCCAACTTTGTTGGAAGCTACAGAGAAACGAAATTGACGATCACCAATTTGAATCACATTAAAGCCAGCTGCTGATCCACCAATAGAGCATTGGAAAGCCAAACCAACAAAGGAAATCGAGAGAGGGAAGGAGACCGAAAAGCAGGTGACTGCCAAGAAAAATTTCTTGGACATGGGGGAAGGTGAGTAGTTAACTGTTGATCCAAAACGTCTACGAACCAGCTCCGCCATCGAGAGAGAGCCATCTCTGGTGTAAAACCATCGGAGTTGCAGTTGCCCACCACCAGGTTTGTAGTTGCCCTAATTAGAGTTGGAGTTGCACAAACGGAAGAGTTGTAGTTGCCCTATTTTTTAGGCCAGCATGATTCAGTGGAGTTTTATGTTGTTCGGTTGAAACAGTTATGTTTTTTTCAGTATTCATGCACGCATGTAATGTTTTTGTCCATGTACCATGTTTTTGGAGTTGCCCATCAAATGTGTGTTGTAGCCCTAATTTAGGCAGACAGTTGCTAAACCTCTAAATT
Source organism: Triticum dicoccoides (assembly GCF_002162155.2). Lineage (NCBI taxonomy): Eukaryota > Viridiplantae > Streptophyta > Magnoliopsida > Poales > Poaceae > Triticum > Triticum dicoccoides. The sequence continues at coordinate 293,587,281 of NC_041389.1, forward strand.
AAGCATCATTTTTCTTGGCTTTTTCCAAACATTTTTCTCTCACCTTTTTTGAATGCTGATTTCTCCCACTTGCCCATAAAAAAATAGTTGAAATCCGAATTCTCATGGTGCACAAAAGATTGCCTCTTTGGGAGCATGGATCATATCCAGAAGTTCATTGTTGCGAAGCTGCCCCAGAATTACGACATCAATGTATGTTCCTCCTTTTTTCTTTCTACGATCTGCACTTTTTCATGAAGAGGACAATGAAATGTATGTTTTTCTAGTTACTCATCATTTTTCCTACTTTTTTTGTTGATTTGTAGAAACGGAAGAAGTTGATGGTGCTGGTACATGACATGTGCTCTAAAATATCATCCTAGGTGGGGAAGTTTGTGCTAGGTGTCGGCAAGCTGGACGAGGAGGAGGATGTGTCAACTAATAGTGCTTCCAGGGGTTCAGATGGGCGTTAACCAATGAGGAAGGAAAGGTATAAAAGACCAGGGGCAAGCCCTAAAGAGCAAAATGTTGCAATGAAGAAGAAAGGAAGGGGAAGCAACATTCATGACGAGGAGACGCTTCTGTCATCGGATGATAAGGAGCAGGAAATGAAGGAGGAAGGACTGGAATTTTCGGACGAAGAAGAAGAGGAGGAAGGGAAAGATGATGACGCATCTGAAGATAAGGACATGTATGATGGAGACGGGAAAGTGGTGATGACTATGGTGATGGGGATGGCTATGATGATGACCTTGTATACAGCAGCCAACCACCAGCAACAGAAGCTTGACAATGTCTGTCGGCGCATGGATGACTCCACGGCGCCGCTGGTGGTGAAGACGGGGACGAATAGGAGGAGGACGACGAAAAGGGGGATGATGAAGAGGGGGAAGATGGGGATGACCATGAGAAGGAAGAGGGGGATGACGAAGAGGAGGGACATGGTGACGAAGAAGAGGAGGAAGATGGGGATGGCGAAGAGGAGGATGACAAAGAGGAATAGGAAGATAATGAAGACAAGGACAAAAAGGAGGAACATGAGAAGGGAGATGAGAAAGAGGAAAAGGAAGAGGTGGAACAAGAGGAGAAAGAGGAGGATGAAAATAAGGAATAGGAGAAAGATAGAGAGGATGAAGATGAAGATGGAGAAGAGAATGAGGAGGAGGAAGAAGCTGGTGGGGGAGGGAAGATGCGGAAAGACGACAATGATGATGGCAGGACAGGTGGCAATGCTAGCACTGACAAGACGAGTGGCAGGAACGGCCACAATGAGAGAGGTGCAGAAATCCCGGGGTGGTGCACAGGAAGTGATGATGATGAGGTCCCGCTGAGTACTATCTTGCAGAAGCTTAAGCGTGGTGGTAAGGACCAGAAGCAATCATAGCCGTGTATGGGGAGCATGCAAAGTGCCGGCGGGTTTTTTGCAGCAAGTTTGTGAAGATGGACATGCAGAAGGAACCGGTCAAGGTAGACAGTGTTCCTGTTCTAATAGTTTTAGACGTGGTCAAAATTGGAGAATTGTAGTAGAAGCAGGAAAAAAGAGCCCCTGAGATACGAGATATCCTATACTACTGGTGCCCGTGTTGCCATCTGAAGATTTCCTCCCATATATGGATTCGCATTGTGAGTATATAAGTGTGAAAAATGGGTTGAAATCATTTACCGGTGTCCCAAGACGGTAGTGGCACACAAATTGCAAAAGGAGCCGATGGGGTGGGATGAAGAAGATCAAGAAAGTAACACACAGGACGGTTAAGGCTATTGTTGCATCCCCGGCGGCAAGCCATGTCACGGGGCGTCCAAATGATGCAACAACAACAACCAACCAGCAAGCTCCCACACATATCCAAAGTTTGGCAGCCGAATCGGAAAGTCGGACAGTCGTAGCAGCTCCAAAAACAAGGTCTATCAAAAACAAGCAGCGAAGAAACAAAAAAAAGCAACTGTTCACATTTTGGAAGGAACTAAACCGAAATCTCAGGCAAGTACAATCAGTATGTAGCCACCAGCCCCTCCCAAGCATCATATGAAGTCAGCAGCGAAGAGTGGTGTTTGTCGGCGTTCTGGGAACGGGGGTCCCCAGACTTGTCTGCCTGCGGCCTGCGGCGTGGCTCAATGGGGGCCCAGCACGGCCCATCTTCATCAACACAAGCTCAAGACCCTCGCGAGGGGCCAAGCCTCGCGGGGCGGGCGACAAGGAGCTTCCTCAGGCACGGCCTCATCAGGCTGGCTCGCGAGGAGGCGGAGAGATCAAGGCGGGGTACCTCACGAGGTGCCCATGACGCAAGCCATGACGACCAAGGGCGCCAGGCGGGCGCCATCCCGCGCAGTGTCCTCCTTTCCTCTTTGGTGCAAAGGGAGCAAGTGCAGGCGAGAGCATCAAGCAAAGGCATCCATTTCGGTGCAACAAGACCAAGACCAGCCCAACGACAGGAAGGAAGTCATTGTGGAGCCCAAGCAGGCGTCACCACCAGAGCCTTTGACAGGCGAGGACCAACTTTAGTCAGGATAAGTGTACTAGATGTTACCCTTCAAAATGGCCGGTTGTTGGCGCCCTTCCCGCTCAATATTTGGGAAGAGGCCCAGGGCCTTTGACTATAAATAGGACTAGCCACCCCCAGGGTAGAGGCATCGAGAATCCAGGAGCTAGAATCAAGACAGAGGCATCTGAATCCAGAGAGAGAGAGAGAGAGAAGGGCGGCTGAACTCCTCCTAGCAGTTCATCGTCCCAGCCAAGAACAGACCCTTGCGAGGCTGTTCTTCCTTGTATTGTTCATCATCATCATCCCAAGAGGCAATCCACCACACCACAAACTAGAGTAGGGTATTACTCCACAATGGTGGCCCGAACTAGTATAAACCTTGTGTCTCTTGTGTTGTCCCTTTCATAGTTTAGATCCTAGCAAGGCGGCGAGGAGCAGGTAGGTAGAGGGCGAAATCTCCACGCGCACCCCTGTGTTCAAACCTCAAGGGTCTTCCGGAACCCGAAATCCGACATTTGGCGCGCCAGCTAGGGGTGCGCCGAAGTTTTCCCTTCCGCCACCATCGCGACCTGCCTCGCGATGGGAAGCACGCCGCCCGCTCCGGTCGCCAGCGCCAGCGCTGGGGCCAGGGGGCTCCGAGCCCTGGCCCCAGCCTTGCAACGGGTGTGGTGGCCGGACAAGTTCAAGCCGACGCCGCCGCCGCGCTACAACGGCGCGACCGATCCGCTGGCCTTCCTGCCGGCATACGAGGAGGCCGTTCTCGAAGCTGGAGGTGACGACAGGGTCATGGTCAACTGGCTTCGCATGGCCCTCACCGGCGCTCCGCGCGCGTGGCTGCTCCACCTGCCGGCAGCCTCCGTGGCCTCTTGGGAAAAGCTGCCCAGCCTCTTCCTCGCCCACCACGCTGCGCCGGCACCCCGGTCATCGTGGCCCTCCTGGGCGGCTCGCAGGCGCCGCCCTCCAGTCACCACGTCAAGCCATTCGTCTGCCGGGTCGGTGCCGCCTCCACGCGGCAGGGGGCTCCCCCGGACCGGCCGGCGCCACAGGCCAGTCTGGCCTTCAGCTCGGAGGACCACCCCTCCAACTTAGCCTACTCAGGTGCGCTCCCCATGTTGTGCACCCGCACCATCTGCCAGGTGGCCGTCACTAGAACTCTCATCAACGGCGGCGCGGGCCTTAGCGTGCTCTCAGTTGAGGCCTTCAACCTCCTCTGCATACCCCGGGAGCGGCTGTAGCCCAGCTGGCCCTTCTCGGGCGTTGGGGGCGGGTCATCCAGCTCCTTGGGACACATCCGGCTCCCAGTAACTTTCGGCACCTACGACAACTTCCGCACGGAGCTGGTCGATTTTGATATCGCCCCCATCGGCCTCCCCTACAACGCCATCCTCGGCTATCTAGCACTGGCCCAATTCATGGCCGCGACTCACCCGGCGTACAACCTCATGAAGATGCCCGGGAGTAGCGGTGTCCTCACCGTGCCTGGGGACACCGGGGATGCGCTGCGAGCGCTCAAGCTCGCCTTCAAGACGGCGGCGGCAGCACAGCCCGCCGACGCGGGGACCCCCGAGCCCAAGGGGGCTGCACCAACCAAGAAGAAACAGTTGTTCACCCAAGACAAGGTAGAGACCAAGCAGATACCGGTCGACAAGGACGGGTCCACTGACGCCACTTTCACCATAGGCGCCAACCTCGAGCACGAGCAGGATGAATCCCTGGTCAAGTTCCTGCGCGCAAACAAGAAGGTATTCGCCTGGGAGCCTGATAAGTTGGCGGGGATCCCATGGGGCGTAATCGAGCATCACCTCAACATGCGCCCCGTGAAGCAGAAAGCGAGGCGGCAGTCCACTGAAAAGCAGGCCTTCATCATCCAGGAGACCCGCAAGCTAGAAGCCGCTGGGGTCATTCGTGATGTTCGATATCCAGATTGGGTGTCCAACCCTGTGGTTGTGCCAAAGAAGGGAGGGAAGGAGAGCATGTGTGTCGACTTCACCAACCTCAACAAAGCATGCCCGCAAGATCCGTTCCCGCTCCCTCGCATCGATCAGATCGTCGATTCCACCGCTGAGTGCGACCTGTTATGCTTCTTGGATGCCTTCTCCGGGTATCACCAGATCAAGATGGCGGTGGAAGACGTGGAAAAGACGGCCTTCCTGACCCCGCGTGGGGTGTACTGCTATACATGCATGCCGTTCGGACTACACAACGCGGGGGCAACCTTTCAGTGGCTCATGCACATCACCTTGGGCCCACAGCTCGGGAAGAATGTGGAAGCTTACGTCGACGACATTGTGGTGAAGTCTCGCAAGGCCAAGACCCTGATAGAAGACCTGGAGGAAACCTTCGCAAACCTCAACACAGTGAACCTGCGGCTTAACTCGGAGAAGTGCGTGTTTGGAGTCCCCTCGGGCAAGCTCTTGGGCTTCCTCGTGTCCTACCGAGGCATCGAGGCCAACCCAGAAAAGGTCAAGGCGGTCGAGGACATGAGCCCGCCAAAGACCCTCAGAGAAATGCAGAAGCTCACTGGGCGCGTGATTGCGCTAGGGTGCTTCATCTCCAAGTTGGGGGAGCGAGCACTGCCTTTCTTCCAGCTGATGAAGAAAAAGGGGCCCTTTGAATGGACTGAAGAGGCCAACAAGGCGTTCGAAGATCTCAAGAGATACCTAACCAGCCCTCCGGTGATGGTGGCTCCATGCCCTCAAGAGCCCCTGGTGCTCTACCTTGCCGCCACACCCTACTCCGCCAGCACAGCTCTAGTGGCGGTTAGGGAGGAGCGTCGGACCAAAGCCGTGGCAGCTACCCGGGTCAAGGCAAAGCAGGATCGAGGAGGACTCGCAGAGACCACAACCACGGCTGAGAAGGATCAGCCGCCGGAGGGAAGCGCACTGGGAACGGAAGAGGCCCCTCCCCCAGGCGACCAGCTTCTGGAGGCTCCATCGCCTCAGGAGGCGCCACGGTCTCCGGAGGATGCCACCGGCACCGACGCTCCAAGCCTCGTCGAGCACCCAGAGTACTTCATCAGCACGGTGTTGCGGGACGCGAGGGCACGGTACCGCATGCCTCAGAAACTCCTCCTCGCGCTACTGGTGGCCTCGCGCAAGCTGCAGCACTATTTTCAGGGTCACCCTATCAAGGTCGTCTCAGCATACCCCTTGGAAAGGGTGCTCAGGAGCCCTAACTCAGCCGGAAGGGTCGCCGAGTGGAACATTGAACTACAAGTGTTTCAGCTCGAATTCAGCACGACCAGGGTCATCAAGGGGGCCGCGCTAGCGGATTTCGTTGCCGAATGGACGGAGGCACCGGGCCTCGAGACCGACGAGGATCGATCCCTCTCCCCAGGAAGCGAGGCGCCAGAAGGCTGGGTCATGTACTTCGACAGGGCGTCCTCCAGGCATGGCGCTGGGGCTGGGGTGGTGCTCATATCTCCCACTCAGGACAAGCTCTACTACGCCGTGTAGCTCTGTTCCCAGCAAGGTGAAAAGGTCTCCAAAAAACATAGCGGAGTATGAAGGTCTAATAGCAGGCTTGAAGGCCGCAGCTGCCCTAGGGGTAAAGCGCCTTACCATCAAGGGTGATTCGCAGCTCCTCGTCAATTTCTCCAACAAAGTGTACGAGCCAAAAGATGAGCACATGGAAGCCTACCTTGCGGCGGTCCGCAGGATGGAAAAGCAGTTCTGGGGGTTGGAGTTGCAGGATGTGCCCCGTGGCACCAATCAGGAGGCCGATGACATCGCCAAACGAGCATCTAGGCGGTTACCTCAGGAGCCTGGCGTCTTCGAGGAGCGGCTCTTCAAGCCCTCGGCCATGCCATCACTATCAAACACGGCGCAGCTTCGGGAGGAGCTCCCCCAGCCACCTGCCTCGGGAGCCCTGGTCTGTGGCCCAGCCTCAGGAGCGCGCCTGCTCCTGACGATGGAGCCTTAGGGGGGGGGGGTGCTGGACCACAGAGCTCCGGAGTTACTTAACGCAAGGGACCCTGCCGAAGAAGGAGGAGGAAGCGGAGCGTGTGGGGCGGTAAGCCACAGCATACTGCATCAGGGATGGAGAACTCTACCGAAAGCGAACAAATGATGTGTCCCTACGCTGCATCTCCAGGGAGCAAGGGAAAGAGTTGCTGGCGGATATACACGGTGGAGACTGTGGGCACCACTAGTCATCATGGACCCTCGTGGGCAAGGCATTCCGCAGCGGCTTCTATTGGCCTACTGCATTCAATGATGCTATCGAACTAGTGAAGGCTTGCGAAGCCTGCCAACTCCATGCCAAGCAGATCCATCAGCCGGCAGGAGGCCTGCAAACTATACCCCTCTCGTGGCCATTCGCAGTCTGGGGGCTGGATATCCTGCGCCCGTTTCCTTGGGTGCTAGGGGGCTATCGCTACCTCTACGTCGCCGTGGACAATTTCATCAAGTGTCTGAAGTGGAAGCCGTCTGCACCATCCCTGCAGGTTTAGCGGTCAAGTTCATCAAGGGCATCGTGAGCCGGTTCGGGGTGCCGAACCGCATCATCACCGACAACGGTTCGCAGTTCACTAGTAACCTCTTCAAAACATACTGTGCTAACCTTGGAACGCAGATATGCTACGCTTTGGTGGCGCACCCCCGAAGCAACGGCCAGGCCGAGTGGGCCAATGCGGAGGTCCTGAGGGGCCTCAAGACCAGAACATTCAAGAAGAAACTGGAAGCCTGCGGCAGAGGTTGGTACGATGAGCTTCAGTCCGTGTTGTGGTCCATCTGCACGACCGCAACCAAGCCAACTGGAGAGACCCTGTTCTTTCTGGTCTATGGAGCCGAAGCGGTCCTCCCTCACGAGGTCAGACGTCGTTCCAGACGGGTCCTGGCGTTCGACGAGGCGCAGCAGGACGCCATGCGGGGGATGGACCTTGTGCTGGGGAGGAGCGTCGCCAAGAAGCCGCGTTGCGAGCGGTGAGATACCAACAAGCACTGCGGCGATACCACTGCCGCAACATCCTCCCCAGAACTCTTGAGGTAGGGGACCTCGTGCTCAGGCGGGTTCTCTCCAGGGAGGGACTGCATAAGCTCTCTCCCATGTGGGAGGGCCCGTTCAAGGTTGTTCATGTTTCCAGGCCCGGCTCCACACGCTTGGAGACTTAGGAGGGGGTGCCAGTCCAGAATGCCTGGAACATCCAGCACCTCTGGAGGTTTTACCCCTAAAAAGGCCCAGAGCCTGTGAAGAAGGTGAATGCCTGTGAAGATTATCTTTTTGGAAAAGGCCCAGAGCCTGTGAAGAAGGCGAATGCCTATGAAGATTATCTTTTTGGAAAAGGCCGAGAGCCTGTGAAGAAGGCGAATGCCTATGAAGATTATCTTTTTGGAAAAGGCCCGGAGCCTATGAAGAAGGCGAATGCCTGTGAAGATTATCTTTTTGGAAAAGGCCCGGAGCTTGTGAAGAAGGTGAGTGCCTGTGAAGCTGTCGCATTCTGGAAAAGGCCCGGAGCCTGTGAAGAGGGCCAATGCCCGTGAAGCTTGCTTCCCCCCAAGAAAGGCCCAGAGCCTATGGAGAAGGCCAATGCCTGTGAAGCTCGCCGCCCGTGACACTCTCACGTAATGATGAGTTGGGGCTGTACATGCCCCGGAGTCTCAGGAGCGCCGGCCTCAGGCCCTGGGGCTCCCTCCCACGCCTAGTGGCAGCACTTAGCTCCGCGCTGGTGAGAAGACGTCGAAGACTAGACTAGGTGCCGGACGCGGTTTTTTCATATGTTTTCTGCAGTTGGCTAGTTCATTCTCATTTCATGTTTTATTGAAACTGTCGCCGTCTTTGACTTATGGCTCTTCGACTTTTCGCCCTCCTGCCCCAATTTCTCTTGCGCAAGGTCTTGCGAGGGGGCAGCCCGAGCGCCCTCGCGAGTGTTTCTGTCCTTATGGTTCAAGGTTTCACAACCCGGGCCCACTATAGGAGCACCCCTCCAGTCCGTGCGTCACGGGCACCGCGACACGAACACAGGACCTTGGTCGGTCGCCCCCCACGGCTGAGGCTGGGAACTACCTACGCGCGGGCGTGCGGCCGGAAGGCACAATACCGAAATAACGGAAACAATGCGATGATTAATAGCGGTAACCCAAACACCCCCCCACGGGGCCCCACACTACTATCTTTTGACGCAGGAAAAAGGAAAAGAAAGAACAAATCAGGTGGGCTCGCCCGACACCGGCCCGCAGGGAAGACTGGAGCCGCCTCCGGGGCTCAGGCGGACTCCCTCTCGCACTTCACCGAGGCGCGACGGCGGGCAGACCCGCTACCACCCTCCAAGTAGGCACGACGGCGTGGAGGCTGACCGCGGCCACTGCTAGAAGAGTCGCTGCCCGAAGAAGAACAAGTGAAGCTCGAGGAACCCTGGGCGCTGCCAACCACGCGCGCACTGTCCTCTCCGTCCTCGCCGGGGCTGGGTCCCCGGCTCCGGTCGTCGTCTTCAGGGCAGCACCCTGCGCGGCGACCATCTTCCCCAAACACCCTCACATAGAGGGTGGCATCACCGTCGAACTTGAAGTGCAGGGTGCACCAACGGCTCAGGCCACGCGCGCGGGCAAACGTCTGTCAGCCGCGGGTCAAGGCCAGGCTCCCGGCCGCGGAGACCTCCAGCGAAGCCCGTGAGGCCCGGCTGCAGCAGCCGTCTTCCTGAAGCCAGAGGCCGCCCAGGGCGTTAGCCGGGAGCTCACCTAGGAGCAGGCGAGGGAGCTGAAGCCGGGCGCCAGTTGGCTCCGCCGACCACACAACAAACTCCGGCAGCACCTCCGCAGCATGAAAGCGCGGCTTAGGGGCTCGCACGGCCGAAGCACGCCCCCCGGCCGCGGACAGCCACCCGTCACCGCGCCGGAAGTCACCTCCACGACCGTGGGGAGCCGCCATGGTGGCCACAGGGTGTTTGCGAGGGCGGCCTCGACCGCGCTTGGGCGGGGGAGAGGCAGGTTCAACCTGGCGGGCCTTTCCTTTCTCTGCGGCCGAGAACTTCCTCGACGGAGCCATGAAGAAGGAGAAGCAAGAGGGGATAGATTGGAAGGGCACATGCCATGCCGTACTTAAAGCCAGAGGAGGCCAACCGCCGACCTCCACGATTGCAGGTAATCATGACCTGCTTTGCATGCAGGGACTTGTCAATTCGTGCAGTTGCTGAGGCGTCGTGGGGAAGTGGAGACGCCCACGTCCAATCAACCGCCACGCGGCGCCCAAGGCCGCAGGCTGTTAGGGCCCGCGGCGCTTCGCACTTGCCCTTTTGCCTCTCTGCTCGGCAAAGTCCGGGCACGCCTTGGGCCCAGGTGCTACTGTAGGCGTTCTGGGAACGGGGGTCCCCAGACTTGCCTGCATGTGGCCTGCGGCGTGGCTCAAGTGGGGCCCAGCACGGCCCATCTTCATCAACACAAGCTCAAGACCCTCGCGAGGGGCCAAGCCTCGCGGGGCGGGCGACAAGGAGCTTCCTCAGGCACGGCCTCATCAGGCTGGCTCGCGAGGAGGCGGAGAGATCAAGGCGGGGTACCTCACGAGGTGCCCATGATGCAAGCCATGACGACCAAGGGCGCCAGGCGGGCGCCAGCCCATGCAGTGTCCTCCTTTCCTCTTTGGTGCAAAGGGAGCAAGCGCAGGCGAGAGCATCAAGCAAAGGCATCCATTTCGGTGCAACAAGACCAAGACCGGCCCAATGGCAGGAAGGAAGTCATTGTGGAGCCCAAGCAGGCGTCACCACCAGAGCCTTTGACAGGCGAGGACCAACTTTAGTCAGGATAAGTGTACTAGATGTTCCCCTTCCAAATGGCCGATTGTTGGCGCCCTTCTCGCTTAATATTTGGGAAGAGGCCCAGGGCCTTTGCCTATAAATAGGACTAGCCACCCCCAGGGTAGAGGCATCGAGAATCCAGGAGCTAGAATCAAGACAGAGGCATCTGAATCCAGAGAGAGAGAAGAGCGGCTGAACTCCTCCTAGCAGTTCATCGTCCCAGCCAAGAACAGACCCTTGCGAGGCTGTTCTTCCTTGTATTATTCATCATCATTAGCCCAAGAGGAAATCCACCACACCACAAACTAGAGTAGGGTATTACACCACAATGGTGGCCCGAACTAGTATAAACCTTGTGTCTCTAGTGTTGTCCCTTTCGTAGTTTAGATCCTAGCGAGGTGGCGAGGAGCAGGTAGGTAGAGTGCGAAATCTCCATGCACACCCCTGTGTTCGAACCACAAGGGTCTGCCGGAACCCGAAATCCGACAGAGTTATAATTGGAGAGGAGAGGGAAAGGTTCAGAAGCACCACAACCCAGCAAAAGAGTAGCAAAAGAGACTTGTTAGCAGTCGACACAACCAGGAGTTACCGGAAGTGTCAAAGAGAATATTAAGGGAAAAGAAACTGCAATGCTGAAGGAAGAAACTCCTGTTAAACCAGGCAACTACAGAGGCAGTTGCACCCCAGCTAACAAACTAGCCTCCTCTTGTGCCCACCAAGCAAGCGTGAATTGCACAAAGGAAACATGTATAGTTTGCTAATGTTAGGGGCATCAAGGGGCTACTGCAAAAGTGTGTGAGCCCAGGGTAGACACCACCGCTCATGAGAAGTAAGTTTGCTGAGACCATAGCAATAATACGTTCGTCTCCTAATCTGAATCTGGCAGCAAGCAAAGAAGTTCTTGTTTCAGGGGAAGCATCACAATAGCTACAAAGATCCAAGCCTAGAAGCGTTGTTTGGGATAATTACTACCATGCCCCACCTTTTGATCTTGGGATAGATGAAATGCCAGAATACAAAGTGGAGGAGGACAAGGAGATGTCAAAGGACATGGGGGTGGAAAACACACATGCCATTGTTGACATCGAGTGGGGAATTGATTTGGGCAACCTAGGCTTTGATCAAGTCACTGAACGGGCAGTGAATAGTGTTGCAGCATAGGGCTTGAGTTACATGTCACCTTTCGGATTTAGCTCGCGAACTAGAGATGCAAAAAAATCTATTCAAGGGGAGTCTAGCCAAGGTGGTGCCAACAACTATTGTGAGACCAAACCTCAGAAGTGTTATAGGAGAATACTAAAACCACTGCCATCACAAATGTGGTCGTACGTGAACCTAGAAGTAAAAAAAGTACTTCAATTGTTCAGCAGAAGTAAATAGGTTGTATGCATTGGTTATGCTGCTTGGAGGAACAGGGACAACAAGGATGTCAAGTGGGGAGGATAAAACATGCGTGTTTCTTTTTGAGTAACAACATGCTTTTGTCATTACACTACCTTCTCTTTTGGCTTTCTCAAATAGAGTCCTTATTTTCTTCTACAGGCCGCATATCATAAATTACTGTGGCTACTATTACACACTGAAGGAGCTTCCTCAATCAATGAAGAAGACGGGTGGCTAAAGATTCATGTCTTTGAGCTAGCGATTGAGGCAATCATGTTCAATGGACGATCGGGCTCCAAGAAATAATTCTGCCTCTACGGTTTTTGGTAGGAAAAATAAACTCTTAGAATCTCTTCAAATTACTTCTTTTTGTTTTTGTTGGCACTGTTATTTTATTGGGCCCCGTTCTTCACAGATTTGGCTTCAAAAACTTGATTTGAACGTGGCTGAGTTGACGAATGGGTGTATGAAATCAAATCTTTAAGTTTTGTTGCAAACCCATTCATATTTTATTTTGAGCAGTTTCAACATGCTCCCTCTTACCCCTTATTTTCACATTAGAGGTAAAAGTATACAATAGATCTAATCTGTTGATCTCATTAATTAGTTGTCTGATTAACTCTTACGTTCTTACCTCACATGTAAAAAGATGGGGTACAAGGGAGCATGTTAAAATTTTACTTTTATTTTTGCATTATCCCTACTATATTCTAACTTCTACATGGCTTATATCACTTGATACACTCCATAGTTCCATCAAAACAAGCAAAACAATGCATCAAAAACAAAATCTCTCAAAAACGGGACAACCTATAGTAATCTCAACTTTGACCATACTTATGTAACTCTAAATATTCTGAATAATTAAGATAAAATAAAAAAAATGCATAGCAGTACTGCATAAAAAATTCAGAACTTTTGACGTTCCAGTAAAAAACGTAAATTCACACACTACAATCAAAGTTTCTGTTTTTGCAACGCATATATCAAACAAGCAATCTAAACATCCTAAAGGCAAATCTTGGCACATTATTTTTACAATACAATCGATTTGTACAAGGGGATAATTATTTTTGTGAGAAATTTCCATGAAAAATTCTACATTATTTCCATGAGCATGAACACAGGCGTTCAAGGTCGACGCTCACTTCTCCAATGCATAACCTTCCAATCGCTTCTCTTTTTGAAAATGTTTTTAGCTTCCCCTCTATATTTTTTGTTTTCGAACTTTATAAAAGCACACAACCGAATTAAACAACTCTCTATAACTTCTGGGTTGTCTCCCTGGTAACGCTTTCTTTAAAACCATTAAGCTAGGCATAAAGTGCTCAAGTAATTGATCCACCCGGATCCAATAGTATATTAGAGCTAAATTTAATTAACAATAATTTGTAATTTAGTACTGAGCACAAAGTAATATAATCATGCAACAACAAATTCTGACTCTCTTTCTGTGCATTGACATGTCATAAAAGAACAATTCATGCACACATAATAAAGGTCGATACATAGCATAAACAGTTTCTTGCAATTTTATCATGTTGGAAACATAGAGAGTTGAGCCCCTCTCTGATAATAATTGCAAGTAGGAGCAGCTATGTCCATAAAAATCATCATGTGTAGTAGTAAAACGCAACCCCATCAATATAATCCTTAATGAGAGCAAACTTCTCTGGTATAGTGTAGTTTGGAGAATTCAAAAAGATAATAGGACTATCATGGGTGGGTGCAATAGCAACAATTTAATTCCTAACATAAGGAACTATATCAAGTTCATCTCCATAAACATAATTCATATTGGGATCATGGCCACAAGCATAGCAAGCATCAATTTCATCCAAAAGGGATACTTCAAATTGATCAATAGGATCATAGCAATCATCATAGCATTCATCCTTCAGTAAGTACGAAGGGAAATTAAACAATGTATTAGCTGAAGAGTTACTCTCATTAGAAGGTGGTCACGGTTAGCTAATCCGCTCTTCCTCCTTTTATTCTTCACTCTCCTCGTCAACTTTTTCATCCAATAAGCTCATAGTTTCAGCAATTTCTTCTTCCATAGATTCCTGCAAAATATAGTCCCTTCTTGGACACCGGAGACTTTCTCAATAAATACATCAATATTGGAGTTGTATTTATAATTCTCATAGCAATATTAAGGTATAGCAAAGTTTTTAGGTCTATAAACAACATCATCGTAATCTTCATACTTTTCACACATAGATTCAATTTCATAAGCACCCTTAAAAGCAACAAATTCTTCTAACCGTTCCACATCATAGTAATCATATCTACCATTAGCATAAGAAGCCAATGTTTCATTATCACTAAATTCACATGAAAAGGGAAGGTCTTTAGCGTTCATCCTAGAGCAACAAGTATAATCATATCTCAAGAATAAATTACAAGCATACCAATGCAACATTTCAATTTGATCCCATAAGTTTCCCTTTCTGAGTCAAGCGATAATCTCTAGAGTATTCACATTGATCCAACGTGTCTCCCATAATCAAGTTGAATGGGGTTTTCTCAGGATTATAAAAGTATTCTTTAATATTTTTCACATAACGAGCATCGAGGGTTTTAGGAGGTTCCCCATCTCCATGAGTAGCAAGTACAACTAATATTTTTTGGTATTTCGTGATCCATATCCAGAACTAGAGATAGAGAACAACTTAGAGCAGAAAAATAAATTTTACTTAGAGATAAAGCAAACAAGCACACATGATAATATTCACCACATGCTATTGCTCCCCGGCAACGATGCCAGAAAAAGGTCTTGATAAGCCACAAGTATAGGGGATCGTTTGTAACCTTTTTCGACAAATAAGACTGTCAAATCCAATGAGGAGCTAAAGGTAGAACAAATATTTCCTCAAGTTTTATCGATCACCGATACAACTCTTAGCACACTTAACATTCGCTTTACGTAGAACAAGAATAAAACTAGAAGTACTTTTGCGAGATAATAAAAGTAGATAGCTTTTTGTAACACAAGAGAAAGATATGTCACTAGGCAATTGATGACTACACCGGTAATCATTATTGCAATTTTATACGAGGGAGAGGTATGAGCTAACATAGTTTCCGTAATTGGATCATATACACTTATGATTGGAACTCTAGCAAGCATCCACAACTACCAAATATCATTAAGGTAAAACCCAACCATAACATTAAGTGTCAAGTCCTCTTTGCTCCCATATGCAACAACCCCTTACTCAGGTGTAAGCTTCTGTCAATCTTAAACGAATCATAAATGTGTTGCAACACCCTACAACAGGGATCCCTCGCACTTGCGCAACACAGAGCGTACCATAGGACAGCACCAAAATAAAATATACAACTCAAACCAATCATGATCATCAATCAACCCATAGGACATAACAGATCAACTCAAACATCATAGGATAACTATATATCATTGGATAAAAATGTATAGTGTTGAGCACCAAGTTTAAGTAGAGAATTACAGCAGGAACAGAGAGGTTACTGATACGTCTCCAACGTATCTATAATTTATGAAGTATTCATGTTGTTATTTTATCATTCTTGGATGTTTTACAATCAATTTATAGCAACTTTATATCATTTTTTGGGACTAACAGGGGACCCAGTGCCCAGTGCCAGTTGTTGTCTTTTGCTTGTTTTTTATATCACAGGAAATCAATATCAAACGGAGTCCAAACACTACGAAACTTTCTGGAGATTTTTAATTGACCAGAACACTCAGGGTGGGCCAGAGCAGCACCTGAAGGGTTCCCCGAGGGGGGCACAACCCACCAAGGCGTGCCTGGGGGCCCAGGCGCGCCCAGGTGGGTTGTGCCCACCTTGGTGGCCTCCCGCACCCCTCTTTGCCATATGAATTCACAAATATTCCAAAACCCTTCTGGGTTAACCTAGATCAGGAATTCCGCCACCGCAAGGCTCTGTAGCCACCTAAACAATCTAGATCCTATTTCGGCACCGTATCAGAGGGGGGTGGGAATCATCACTAGTGGCCATCTTCATCATCCCGGTGGCCACCACGATGAGGAGGGAGTAGTCCACCCTCGGGGCTGAGGGTTTGTACTAGTAGCTATGTGTTTAATCTCTCTCTCTCTCGTGTTCTTGAGATGTCACGATCTTGATGTATCGTGGGCTTTGTTAATATTGTCGAATCATATGGTGTTTTCCCTTCTCTATCTTGTTGTGATGAACTAAGTTTTCCCTTTGAGATTTCGTTGTTATCGGATTTAATACTTTTATGGATTTGAGAACACTTGATATATGTCTTGCAATTGAATACTCGTGGTGACAATGGGGTTCGTATTGATTCACTTGATATATGTTTTGGCACTCAACTCGCGGATTCCCGAGGTGACATTGGGGTAATCTATGCATGGGGGTTGATGCATGTTCTTGTCTTTGTTTCTCTGGTAGAAATCTTGGGGCACTCTTTGACGTTCTTTGTGTTGGATTGAGTATTATGAATATGAATTTGCTTTGGTGTTATTTTAGTACGAACTCTAGGATAGATTGAACCGAAAGAATAGCTTTATGTTATTTTAGTATGAACTCTTGAATAGATTGAACGGAAAGAATAGCTTTGAGGTTGTTTCGTACCCTACAAACAATTTATTCTTATGTTCTCCGCTAGATATGAACTTTGGAGTGATTCTTCATCGCACTTTGAGGGGTGGTTATATGATCCAATTATATTAGCACTGTTGAGAGATTGCACTAGCGAAAGTACGGACCCTAGGCCTCATTTTCAAGCATTGCAATATCGTTTTGTTCCTGTTTACTATTTGCTACCTTGCTATTTTTATTTATTCAGATTATAAAAATATATTTCTACCATCCATATTACACTTTTATCACCATCTCTTCGCCGAACTAGTGCACCTATACAATTTTCCATTGTATTGGGTGTGTTGGGGACACAATAGATTCCTTGTATTTGGTTGCAGGGTTGTTTGAGAGAGACTATCTTCATCCTATGGCTCCCACAGATTGATAAACCGTAGGTCATCCACTTGAGGGAAAATTTCTACTGTCCTACAAAACTCTGCGCTTGGAGGCCCAACACGTGTTTACAAGAATAAAGTTGCATAGTAGACATCACACTACTGCAGGATGCTGCTAACGCGACACTACGATCAGAGACCCTTTGACGAAACAGTGTGCGATGCATTAATCACAAACGGTGATGTAAAAAACCATCAAAAAAAGATGCGAAACGTTTGCGATGAATGATACATCAAACAAAGTTCAGATTTTAGTTGCGTGTGCGATGAGGGGCATATGGTTGATCTATACGAACTGTTTGCCATGAGACAGAAAACAACAGAAACGGGCAGCCAGATCAAGGTGTGTGTGATATACGGCATACAGTTCACTCCGATGAACCATTTGCGATGAGTGAGGTGAACACAAACGATTAGGCGTAACAAGATGTGTGTGATACCCGGCAAACAGGTCAGTAATTAGAATTGTGTGCGATCATTATAGATAGCCCATACGGTCTTTTTTTGTGAATTGTGTGCTCGTCAGGGCACACAGTTCAACAAACCAACTTGTTGGCGATAATGTAGAAGATCTCTGTCGAATACATATTACTAACCATCTGCGATGAGATTGACAGGATAAACAGAGATATATACAGTCTGCTTCATTTAGTCCTTCTTCTTGTTCTTGTTGGATGGCACCGCGACATTGATTTGGCAAGGACGCTTCTTGCTGCTGACCGTTGTCTTTCCATCGCCGCCACCATCGTCATCGTCATCGTCCTCCTCCTTGTTCGACCATTCCTCCTTATCATCATCGTCATCCTGTTCTTCGTCCTCCGACGGCTCCTTGTCTGTCTGGTTGTTGTCTGACGACTCTGGAGGTGGCGTCCCTTCCATGAACCTGATATAATCGAGGTCTGGGCTCGATGCCAGACTCATGGAAGATGAGCGGGATGATTCCGATGTTGACCTATCATCTGGCGCCAGACTGCTGGTTGAGTCCTCGCTGTCGCTCGACATGGCTGCAAAGTGTGTGCCAGTGTGTAGCACGGCCTGCCGGGGACGGTGAAGATGCTGGAAACTTAAGCGGGGTATGAAAAGAAGAGGAACTGCCAATTGAAGCGGGGATTGAAGCAGGGGTTGACGTATTATCTAACCGCTGATATATTCAACCGCAATTATTTGTACCCAGTCGCTCCGAATTCCTGGGGTTGCGCGGGACATCTATTGGCTATTTGGCTGGTTTCCTTTTTCAGGACAAAAGCAAGGAACGAGTTTTGGGATTATGCACATGTACCGGTACAAATGGAGTAGGGCAGTTGGCAAGCAACATTGAGCTCTTCTTATTCATAAAGCCAGTAATAATCAAACTAGAAAGGAAAAGAAAAAAGACAAAGAAAAATATCTGCACGAATCTTCGCGTAACATCAATGGCATAGGACCTAGATGTGCATTACTTAGAGAAGATCTAGATTTGCTTTAGCAATACTGTCAAACAAAACCCCTAATCATCATTGCAAACAGCGCATAGAACATGGCTAATGCGACAACCACAACTACACATGCTAGTTCCTTCTTGTCTCTAGCTTTCATCTGTTGCCTGTGATTCATTCTTTCTTGCTTCATCATACTGATTGTACATTCCAGATCAACCAGTTTCTTCTTCAGCTTTACGTTATCTTCTGCGAGCTTCATGATAACACTCCGAGCCCTGCCATGCCATTCTTCATACAGCCAGTTAACAAAGGCACAAGCCTCATATCCCTGCCAATGTTAAAAAGTATTCTTGATGAGCGGTGGCATTAACTGAAGTAAAATGATGAACTTAATTAGCACTAACCTCTAAGGGGCAACTGAGAAACCGCCTGCCAATGTTGAATCCCTCCGTGCATACACGTCAAGCGGGAGTGTGCCCGTGCACACAACTCAGGTTTTGGTACTTCTCGGTGGTGCAAAACTCGGAGTCGAGCTCATCTTGCGGGAGTATGGAGTCAACCTCCGGATCCGGCGGTAGATCGCTTTCCTAGGGAGGGGGTCATTCAGGATGGATTCAACAAGGATCTATACTTTGGACATGCTAAAAAGATCGGGATAGATTGGAACCTGACAGGACGATTCGGATCCATAGTACACCTGCCTTCTGATGACCTTAGGCAAGTGCTCGGTGGAGACCGCCGTCCTGGCGGCGATACGAGAAGGAGCATCCGCACCGAAACCATCAGCACCACTCGTCCGCATTCCCCCAATGTCAGTGCCACGCGAGGGAATTTGGATGCTATGTAGGGATTTGGGGGAAATGGGGAAACTGCGGAGGTAAGCTAACGGTCGGGAACTACAAATGGCACTATGTATATGTTGTATATGGCACACTATTTGTACATATTGTTTGTGTTAGGTATTACAATGTCACACATGATTTCCGCACCAAACCGTGTGAGAAGACAACGTAGGTTAGACACGGTTGCGTTACATAACAGTATGTGATGTACTACCCTGTCCATATAATTGAGTTACGGTGAGATACTGTGTAAACAGCCGCTCCGCGGATATCCATAAAAAAAACATCCGCTCTGCATATAGAGATGGCGGCGGCAACCTAGGCAGCGACCACCGTAGAAGAGATCAATCCTCGTTAGATGGGCGGTGGCGGCGTCATAGGAGGTCAATCCTCGGTCTGCGGCGGGAGATAGGAGGAGCTCAACCATCATGGTCGGCGGCGGCATGATTCAAGCACATCCATCGCGGTCGATGGCGGGATAGTGGAGGTCGAACTTCAGGCGGCAGCCGCACTAAGCTTTGCTCCTCGACCCTGCTGTCTCGGCGTGCCGCCGCATCGCGCTTGTCTGTCTGTTGGGTGGAGGTCGCCGGGCGGCTAATTAATTAAGGTATTCTTTTCGTGAGTGGCTTAGTTAAGGTATTCAATTCCTAAATTTAGTGTTGCACTACGACTCTGCGTGTAAATTGACTAGCCATTATTTTTTGTCATTGCATGTCTGGATAACAACATGGAGCGCCCTCAATAATTATTAAAATAAAACCTTGTGATTTATGCATGCATCTTTGGGCAGCAATTATATTAATGTTGTTGTTTTGTTTTTAATTACCATTCGTGTTCTATAGATGGAACGATCTCGATGGATGAAGAATCAGAAAACCGCAGATTTTATCAGTGGCGTGACAGAGTTCATGAATTTAGCTGAAAGTACAAAGAGGAGAATGGGTGATGCAGATTATATCATGTGTCCATGTACTGATTGTGCCAATACAGAGTCACATAAAGTTGCAGATGTCCAGATGCACTTAGTCTCTAGGGGATTCATGGATGGATATACACGTTGGACCAGACACGGTGAAGATGAGGTCATGGATGAAGATACCCAGGGCAGCGAGATGCCAAACCCCGATCAGTGTCACATGGATGTTGAATCTAACATCAGGGCAGAGGTGTCAAGCTACCAATGGAACACTGGAAAGCCGAAGTGCCCACTGGAAAACCAAGATGTCGACGCAGATGACGACGATCTTGATATGCCAGATTTTACTGCTACGATTGCAGATTTTGAGGGCCCAGAAAAGCATATGATTGGGTACAAGGATCTGCCAACCATTGATGCAGACTCCAAGAAAGAATTGTATCCAGGATGCAAAAAGAAGTATTCCAGGTTGACTGCCACCCTGGCGCTTCTCAGATTTAAAGCAGCAAACGGTCTATCAAACAAGGGCTTCACAAAGATGTTAGGTCTTTTCAAAGAAATTCTTCTGAAAGATAATGTGCTCCCCAGAAGCACGAATGAAGCGAAGAAAATTGTTTTCCCATTGGAACTTGAAGTACAGAAGATACACGCTTGTGTGAATGATTGTATATTGTACCATGGTGAGTACAAAGATTTGTGTGCATGTCCCACATGCAAGCATGCATGATATAAGCGCAGGAGAGCAAAGGACAAGTACAAATTGCACGACGAGATCAAGACAGGAATCACGTTCAAGGTTGTTTGGTACTTCCCTTTAATTGCAAGGTTGAGGCGATTGTTTGCAAACCCTAGAGAGGCAGAGAGGTTGCGGTGGCCTAATGATGAGAGAATTGTGGATAATTTATGAGGCACCCGAAAGATGGGGCTCAGTGTGAATTAATTGACAAAAAGTTTGAAAATTTTGCCAAGGATCCTAGAAGTATAAGGCTCGGGGAGTGTACTGACGGGATGAATCCTTTTGGCGATATGAGCACCAATCACATCACATGGCCGGTGCTTCTGTGCATATATAACCTAGCTCCTTGGTTGTGCATGAAGAAAAAATACATTATGATGTCAATGATTATCCAAGGCCCGAAGCAACCTGGAAATGACATCGACATTTACTTTCAGCTACTAGTAGAAGAACTGCTGACATTGTGGATAGATGTGCCTGCTGTAAAATGTTATGATTCTTACAAAAAGGAGATTTTCGATCTACATGTGATGCTGGTGCACACCATTCAAGATATGTCGACATTAGGCAACACATCAGGGTAGAAATCAAGGGGAGATGTAGGGTGTGTCACATGCATGGGTAGGACAGCTAGCAGAAGACTTCCCAACTCGCGCAAAACAGTGTATTTGCTTCATCGAAGGTTCTTACGGAAAAATCACCCATACTGAAAGATGAAAGCTGAATTTGATGGTACGGCAGAGGTAGGTGCGGGCCCAAGACCCTATTACGGGGAGGTGGTCCAAAACATGGCTAGAAAAAATAATGTTGTGCTTTGCAAGAACCACCCTTTGACGGTGAAACTAACACCCAAGGATCAAGTGTTTAAGAAGAAATTGGTGTTCTGGAAATTAACTTACTGGGAGATTCTACGTGTACATCACTACACCGATGTCATGCACGTAGAGAAGAATGTATGTGAAAGCATCCTTGGTACTCTGCTCAAGATTAAAGGTAAAAGAAAGGATGGTGATGGTTCATGGCTCGATATGCTTGCTGATCAATCACAACGCAAGAGTGAAGCAGAAGATGATGACAAATTCATCAAAGCTCGCCAGAGTTACAATTTTAGTACAAAAGAACCAACACAGTTCTTCACCTATTTGTTGTCAGTTAAGACACCCTCTTCCTACTGCGCAAACATCAGAAGTCTCGTGGATGTGACCTCAGGTAAAATGAAGTTGGGACACATGAAGTCACATGATTGCCACGTAATGTTGACACAAATCCTTCCGGTGGCCATCAGGAATCTGATGGACAAAGATATAAGAAACACATTCATTGACCTCTGTGATTTCTTCAACCAACTATGGCAGAAAGTTGTAAATCCTGAAGATTTGGATCATATGCAAGATGATATTGCAAGAATATTGTCCAACCTAGAGATGTTTTTCCCACCGTCTTTCTTTTATGTCATGGTCCATCTCACTGTGCACCTTGTCGATGAGATAAAGTATTGTGGTCCTGTGTTTCTTCGCAACATGTATCCCTTCGAGCGGTTCATGGGAATACTGAAGCGCTTTTGTCGGAACTGAAACCATCCAGAGGCAAGCATCTTACAAGGTTATACCGCGGAGGAGGTGGTTGAGTTTTGCATCGAATACATGAAACGAAGACCTATAGGTTTGCCCCTCTCTCGCCACGAGGGAAGGTTGAAAGGTAAGCCAGTCCTTGCTGGCACTCAAATGGCTGCACCCGGCGAATTGGCAGAGAAAGCCCATTTGACGGTACTGCTTAACAGCCCAGTTCTCATCGCTTATGCCGAAGAACACTTGGTGGAGATACGCCATAGCTTCTTACCAATGGTGCCTTCATCAGATGTGGAGATGAAGGAGCACACTAAGAACTATGCCGAATGGCTGAACAATCGTTTGGCACAAGGATCCATCGATGACATTGCTATGTGGTTGGAACAAAAGCCGTCACCTATGGTGTTGACATACCAAGCATATGAGATAAATGGATACACGTTCTACCCTGAGGAACGTGATAAGAAGACCTCGTATCAGATCAGCTCTGTTCGAATAGAATGCATGACTGTAAATGAAGCTGATAAAAGGGTATAGTATGGAACCATCAAAGAGATTTGGGAGCTTGACTATGTGAAAGTTAAGGTGGCATTATTCAGGTGTGGATGGATCCCTCTTGGTTAGGTAAGGATTGATGAGTACAGGAAGACCTGTGTTAACATGACAACGATGGCATATCACGCCGACCCATTCGTTCTTGCCAGTGATGCTACCCATATTTTCTTTGTGGAAAGCCCCTTGCATAAGAACGGCCATTTAGCGATGCATGGGAAGAGAAGGGTACTGGGTGTCGATGATGTTGCCGATCAGGACGAGTACGATGAATTTGATGAGTTGCCAACCAAGGAATCATGCACCCATGGAAAAGAGCTTCGTAAAATCATCAAAAAAACCAAGTTCATTCGGGGTCAACTTAATGATCCCAGTTCCCCCATGTACATTGGAATTAAGCCGTAAGACTAGTCTTTGTGCCTACCATGCAACTTAATTCGTTCAATTTAGAACTGTCGCGTGTACTGAATTTGTCAGTTATGGCCGGTTTTCTGTTGAAGTAAGAACCGTTAATATGTTGACCTTGATATGCTGTCAGCTCAGACAATGAATATGAACTATTTATTATTATTATTATTATTATTATTATTATTATTATTATTATTATTATTATATTATAGTGGTAGCACACTCAATTGATCTCACTACAGTATGTGTGAACAAAAATATGCAATGTGGTTTGCGAATAGCATACGGTTCGTTGATGAAAGCCGTGTGCCGACCAAACCCCGCCACCCCGCCCACGATCTGAGTCGTGCTTTCTGATTGGCCAGAACCCAAACCCCACGGATCGTACGTCTGCACTATTGGATGCTCCCAGATCGAATAGTGAACCTCATCCCTTTCGACAACACATGCAGTTCCGGTTGTAATTTTATTTTACGCACAAAATGCACGTTAATCTCAAAGAATGTCTTAAATTTAGCTAACGATACCTGAAATGCGCCAAAAAATCAAACCCATTGTATAATGGTGATGGCGTACAGTGGAAATTTTTATGAGGCCAAACAATGAAGTCACCGGCCACAGGAGTTTGAATTCACACTGTCGGATTTTGGGTTCCGACAAAACCCTTGAGGTTCAAATACTAGGGTGCGCACGAAGATTTCCCCTACCTAATCACGCCCTCAACCTCGCCGCAATCTCAAAGCCCAGCTCGACGAACTCGCAACACAAGAGACACGAGATTTATATTGGTTCGGGCCACCGTTGTGGTGTAATACCCTAATCCAGTGTGGTGTGCTGGATTGCCTCTCGGGCTGAGGATGACAGTACAAGGGGAAGAACAACCTCCTGAGGTGAGGTGTTCTCGTGCTTGGTGAGTGTGAGGATGATCTAAATCAGTTGCCTCCTACAGTGGTGGCTAGTCCTATTTATACAGGACCTCGTCCTCTCCCCAAATATAGAGTGGGAAGGGAGCCAACAACGGCCAATTTAAAGGGGGACAACTAGTACAAGCTATCCTGACTAAAGGTGATCTTCGCCTACCAAAGGCTCTGGTGGTGACGCCATCTTGGGCTCCACGGTGACCTCTGTCCTGCCGTCCTGCTCGTCTTGGTCTCGTTGCACCGATATGGAAACCTTTGCCGGATGCCTCGGTACTCCTTGCCTGCGCTTGCCCCCTTAGCACCAAAGAGGAAACAAGGACACGGTGCGTGTTGCGCCCACCTTGGGCCCGCCTGGTCTTGGTCTTCATGGCTGACATTAAAGGAACCTCGCGAGGTTTGCCTTGCCTTGATCTCTCCGCCCCTTGCGAGCCAGCCTGGTGAGGCCGCTCCCGAGGAGGTCTTGTGTCGTCCCCCTCGCGAGGCTTGGCCCCTCATGAGGGTCTTGAGTGTCTGTTGGTGAACACGGGCCGTACTGGGCTGCGAGTGGAGCCACACCGCAGGCCGCGGGCAGGCAAGTCTGGGGACCCCCGTTCCTAGAACGCCGACAGTAGCCCCCGGGCCCAAGGCGCGCTCGGACTTGGCTTCAAGGCGAAGCCAAAGGGCAAGTGCGGAGCACCACGGGCCCCAACGGCCTGCGGCCTTGGTCGACGCGTGGTGATTGATTGGACGTGGGCGTCTCTGCTTCCCCACGCTGCCTCGTCAACTGCCCGACTTGACGAGTTCCTGCTGCATGCAAGGGAAAACCATCATTACCTGCGATCGCGGGGGGCGCTGGTTGGCCTTCTCCTGCTATAAATGAGGAGGGGGGCAGAGGCTCCGTTGCCCATCTCTTCCCATTCTGCCCGCTTCTCCTCCCTTGCTCCATTGGCAGTAGCAACTCCCATGGCGCCTACAAAGAGGTTTTCGGCCGCGAAAAAGGGGAAGGCTCGCCAGGAGGGGCCGTACTCTCCACCGCCCAAGCGTGGACGCGGTCGTCCTCACAAGCACTCCGCGACC